>NC_080778.1:7878787-8181818 GCF_020826845.1 Diceros bicornis minor | reverse complement strand
GCCCAAGGGTCGCAGGTTCGGATGCCAGGTGCCCAGCGAGGCACTGCTTGTCAAGCCATGCTGTGGCAGCGTCCCATATAAAGGAGAGGAAGATGGGCACGGATGTTAGCCCAGGGCCAATTTTCCTCAGCAAAAAGAGGAGGATTGGCAATGGATGTTAGCTCAGGGCTAGTCTTCCTCACAATAAATAAATAAATAAATAAATAAATAAATAAATAAATAAATAAATAAATAAAATGAGGTTGCATAAATAAACAAATGAACAATAATAACACATCTATTATTCTCATTTACAGATGAGGAAACTGAGGCACAGAACGGTTAAGTAAGTTCCTCAGCTGCCTAGCCAGCAAGTGGCAGAGTCAGGAGTTTGAACCAGGCAGTCAGGCCCCAGAGCCCAGCTCTTCACCCCGGACCTCCACATCACAGGGATGCTCCCCATAACATCAAAGTGTGTGATGGATTATCTTCGGGAGGCAAGGTTATAAGTGGTGTTAATTTTCATTTTTACACTTTATGTTAGTTTTAGACTCCTTATATAAACAACTATGACCCGTACGAGAAAGAGAGAAATGACCATTTTAAAAAGCTGCTGGACCAGGGAGCATTTTGCACAATAAGAAATAACTGCTTGTTACCCTCCTAATTTTGGAAATTTTTAGGAAATTACAGTATAAAGCGTTATAGTTAAAATACCATAGTGTGAGATCAAAATTTTAGGCATAAATTTAAATCACATTGAATTGTTTATCTTTTATTAGTTAAAAAGTTTAATTAATCAACTTTAACTCTCTCATGTTGAGAGACTACCATCTTAGAACGGGTGCAAGTTGGAAAATCTAAACCCATAGGTTCCAAACTAAGCATGCACCTGTCACATGGAGAGTAACCTGGAGAGCCTGCTAAGAACGCAGGGACTTTCATGCAACTACCCGAGATTCCGGTAGATTTGGAGAGGGCCTCCCATCCCTGGCAGGTCTCAAAAAACTTCATTTATAACAACATTCCCCACCTCCATTCCAGGAGATTTTGATAAAGGGAGCCTATGGAAAATATTTTGCGAAATAATATGGTATCTCTAATTTTTTTAAAGGAAACATCCAAAACACTAGATTAAAATTTAGAAAAGTTTAAAGAGAATAAAACTCTGTATCTTTGAGTCACGAAAAGCATAAGCAAAATTATCACCCACTAAGAGATAATCAGAGGAAAATGGGAATATTTTGATATTTTAACTGTTTAGCACTTTTCCAGTGCCAGAAAAATCAGCGATGGCTGAAATTCTGGTGTTAATCCAGTTTTAATCTTCCACTTATGTACTCTTCTTTCCTCTTATTAAATTTAAAAAGCCAGAACTGCAAACGTAAGCCAAATGATATGAGAGAGTTCAAGCTAAAACTGAGGTCAAATCCATTGCTCCAGCTCTGATGGAGGCAAACATCCCTCCCAGCCCCCTCTGCGGCAAGGACAAGTTTGTAAGCAAGGGCCCACCACCAGCATTCTTACAACCTAAACTGATGTCCAGAGAGAGTCTGCTTAATATTCAGATTATTTTTAATAACTTCAGGTAATTTTTAATAACTTTGAGAGGAAAGATACTTGCAAAATTTATTATATACAATGTGTGATTAATGACAAACTATGAATTAGGAAGGAAGGAAGAAGCATTTGAGTTCCTACCTTGTGCCCGGCACTGTGCTCCATGCTTTGCAAACATTACTTTATTTAACCCTCACAACAACCTCAAGGTCAGATACTATTATCCCTGTCCTCCCAAGTAAAGAAACTAAGCTGTAGGGACATTGACTAATTTGCTTGTCATCCCATGATAAGTAGAAGCTGGAGCCAAGACTCAATGCCAAAAATGTCTGTCATCTTTTTCCTACTCCACCAGATCATCCTACCCCTGATGGAAAAGGGTGGTCTTGAATGTACATAACCAATAATAGACCCAGATATGTGCCATTATCTATCAAATAATAAGATATGGCAATAATGACCAAGTCAATTAAATGATGATCCTAGGTCAAACAAGAAAATTATGAAATGCCTTTGATTTACCATATACAAAGGATCCCCAAAGACCCTGATGAACACACTTCACATCCAAAAGTTCTTGACCTTCATTAGCGAGCATCTACTATGCCCTGATAAAAAGTGAACCTGGACCTAAAAGCTCATTATCTTCTCAAGTATATTCCCTAAAGAGGAATAACTAAAATCAAATTGGTACCTGGCAAGCATTGAAACATAAAAGATTTTGATGATTAATTCTAGAGTAGAACTTTGCATATTTTTACCTAACTAATCTTTAATCTCAACAATACTCACCTAGAAAACAAATCCCATCACAAGTTGGCAAAATATTATATATGCTCAATAAGACAACAAATAACCAAAGAACCATTTTTTGGAACACACACAACATTATTCTTGATGATTTAAGCCATATCATAAATAATTACACCTTATTCATATTTGAAAAAAGACATTAGAGATGTTTCAGCTCATATTCCTGTTTTTTTCCTGTGTTTATTTATACAGTTGTTAATTCTCAGTAACTAAAAATGTTCAGGGTGGAGATGGCAATCCTCATTTACTGGGTGCATTAATGAGCCCCGATTTGAGACAGTTATATGTTTATGCATTCAAATTTAGTTTTGATATAGATTAAATACAGATTATATATATATATATATTTGTGTGTGTGTGTGTGTGTGTGAGGAAGATCAGCCCTGAGCTAACATCCAAGCTAATCCTCCTCTTTTTGCTGAGGAAGACCGGCTCTGAGCTAACAATATCTATTGCCAATCCTCCTCCTTTTTTTTTTCCCCAAAGCCCCAGTAGATAGTTGTATGTCATAGATGCACATCCTTCTAGTTGCTGTATGTGGGACACGGCCTCAGCATGGCGGGAGAAGCGGTGCGTCGGTGCGCGCCCGGGATCCAAACCCGGGCAGCCAGTAGCAGAGCGGGCGCACTTAACCGCTAAGCCACGGGGCCGGCCCGATTATATACATTTTGATTTCACATTTTGATCAAACTGTAGACACATTGCAAAACGAATCCTTAAAAGGAATTACTATATCTTCAGAATGCTATAAAGTGAAAAAGTTCTTTGCAAATAAACACTTGAAAAATGAAGAGTTACTCATTTAATTATAACGATCAAACAAAACTCAAGATAACAATAGGCACAATCCCATTAGTGTTTCTGGAAAGAAAGATAACATCATTATAGCATCCATACAGTCTTTTAGGGGAAGAATCATGAGATAACACCATGGGTTTCTTCTTATTTTTCACTTTAGGGAAGAATTAGCTAACAAAATGGGATTAATAAACCACTTCCTTTAGGAACTCGATCTCACGGCATGGCCAAGGGATCCAGCCTAACCTTGGTTTCATGAGATAGTGTCACCATTTCCAAGCCAACACTTTCTTTGTACTATGGTTATGTTTGTACACTAGGGGACAACTGCTCCTAGATGGCTCTTACTGGTATTTGAAAGTCGATAGTGGTTTCCTTGTGACTTGCAATTTTCCCTTTGATATATTAACTCTGTTCCTCCTTAATTTAGCTACATAAAATTTTATCTATTATGCATCCTTACTTCAGTTTTTTGGTTTATTTTAATTTTATTTATTTATCCTTGTATGTGTGATCAGAAATGATACAATATGGCACCTTCTACATTAACCTATCTATTCCTATCATTGTATATTAACTAAAGGATATCTAGTTACTCATTAACAAATGTCTATTAAATAACTACGCCATGTACTTGCTGGATACTGTAAATAAACAAGAAAAGAATGAAACAATTTAGTCATAGAGACAACTCATTGCAAACAAAGAGGACAGAGTAAGTAAGGCAAAGGTCTTGAAGAACACATAGGTATCACTACATAATGTTGGCCTCTAAGTATGAAGTAATATGAAATAAAGGGTAATACCTTAAGAGCTACAAAATTAGAAGATATTCTAATAAACAAGGAAGCAATACCGAATTTCAGTGAGGAAGCCTTATTCTTCAGGTTAAGGTGAGGTCCTTCACTAAAACTGACTAACAAATATGGCTGCTTTAGGCCTCCCACTTGGAGCTGTGCAGCAAATTCTGATGCATGTCACTCAGAATTTTACAGTCTTGTCCAACAGAAATGCTTAGTCTACGTAACTGAAGCAGTTATTAAGGAGACACTATGTGTGTGTATGTTTTCCTTGTTGACTTAAAGAGTTCCGGAGTCTGTTTTCCTATTTTCTGAGTAAAGTAGTGTTGGCATGCATGTACATGGAGAAAGCAGAGTTACTTACATAAGATTTCTTTAATCAAATCCTCCAGCTCTGAAACTTTGCTCTAAACGGCACTTCTGTCAGATAAATATGTCTTTCTCTACTATACAACAGAAAAATTACTGTCAAGCAAATGGTTCATCATTGATATAAACGCATAGGCTACAGCATGAAATATCATAATTTGGTACTTTTTAATGCTGGTGTATATGAACAGATAGCCTTATTTTGTTCCTTTATGTGGAAAGCATCATGAGGCAGGAAAGGTAAGAATACAATAGGTTCATCTCGTAATCATAATTCTAGTGGTACGTTTTAAAAATAGAAGCTTCACGGTCAGATGCAGACTCTTCTGAGCAAAAGATGTCCCAAAATAGGACACTATGAGTCATAAGAAGGATTGAGGATCATTACAGAAAATATATAACAAGTGAAGTAAAAATCATTATTCTTGTAGTCTTTTCCTGATTCTTTGTCTTTTATTGTTTCCATAGTACATATTAATACTACAAAGACATCGGAAGTGGAATAGATAGTCGTTCCCTTATATACATCAGAGTAACTGAATATGGACATTGCCTGGTCATCCTGGAGTTACATTCCTGCATACTCCAAATGACCTGACTTCTATCAGCACTGTCTCAACTAAGCCCTTACAGATATCAATCACTAGAGCTAAGTGTTGAGGTAATGGGTAAACAGGGTAGACTGCAGGAGTGATTAACTCTGGCCATCTGAAAATGACAAATCAAAGATAGAATCCTACTAGAAAGAGAGCAATTATGCTAGAAAATTCACCAATTCTGGAGAAAGAGTAATCCATCCCTCTCTCCCTCCCTCCTTTCCTTCCTTCCTTTTTTCTTTCCTTCCTTCCTTATTTCCATCTTTCTTTCTTTTGCAAGATACCTAGACCTAGTTCAGGTCCTATATAACACAAGGACCTAATTTATTTTTTTGGGGGGGAAGATCAGCCCTGAGCTAACACCCATGCCAATCCTTCTCTTTTTTGCTGAGGAAGACTGACCCTGGGCTAACATCTGTGCCCATCTCCCTCCACTTTTATATGGGATGGCGCCACAGCATGGCCTGACAGGCGGTGCAGTGGTGCGCGCCCAGGATCTGAACCTGGACCGCCAGCAGCAGAGCGTGCGCATTTAACTGCTACGCCATGGGGCCAGCCCCCACAAGGACCTACTTTAACTTCATTGTGTGAGATTTTCATCATGACTTTGCGTTATCACACACAATGACAGGTAGTATGAGACCTTATTTTGGTATATAATATACTATGAATAGGATGCAAATGCCTGGTAACTGTAGTCAAACTATTTGCAGTTACAATCCAGTAGTTTCCTCTATTCTTAGAAAATCTAAAAATAAATTGCTAGTTCTAGGGATTGGTTGTTATTAGAAATGTATGAAGGGTTCGAGATGTTAAATTAATTTAGCAATTGCTACACGGTACCTTACAGAAGACACAATTGATTGTACTAAATAATAGCTATTCATTTGTTCAACAAATATTTATTGAGTACCCAGCCACAAGGTGCAAATCGTCATTCTGGGTGTTTGGATGAATTTGAGATACTAAATAGTTGTGTGATTTTGTTAAGTACAAAATGTAGACTTCCGTTTTTGGCAAGATTTTAAACTAGATGAACAAAAAGTCCTTATGCTATAAAACATCAAGAAGTTCTAGATTACATACAATAAATATGTCTATAAATGCATAATTCATCTATCAAAGAAAGTCAAGAAAATCCATAAAGTGGCAGAGAATAAAAATCAGCTAAAAAGCAAGCTGTGACCTCTACACACCTTTTAGAATAATCAAAATCCAAAACAATCACAACACCAAATGCTGACGAGTGTGTAGAGCAACAGGAACATTCATTCTTCACTGGGGGCATACGAAATAGTACAGCCACTTTGGAAGATAGTCTGGTGGTTTTTTACAAAATTAAACATACTCTTACCATACAATCCAACAACCACATTCCTTGGTATTAACCCAAATGAACTGAAAACTTATGTCCACACAAAAACCTGCACATAAATGTTTACAGCAGCTTTATTCTTAATTGCCAAAACTTAGAAGCAACCAGGATGTCCTTCAGTAGGTGAATGGATAAATAAACCGTGGTACATCCAGACAATGGAATATTATTCAGTGCTAAAAAGAAATGAGCTATCAAGCTGTGAAAAAACACAGAGGAAACTTCAATGCATATTACTAAGTGAAAGAAGCTAGTCTAAAAAGGCTACATGATGGATGATTTCAAGTATACAACATTCTGGAAAAGGCAAAACTATGGAGACAGTAAAAAGATTAGTAATGGCCAGGGGTTGGCAGGAGGGAGAGGTGAATAGGTGAAGCACAGAGGATTTTTAAAGCAGTGAAACTACTCTGTATGATACTATCATCGTGGATACATGTCATTAAACATTTGTCAAAACCCATAGGATGTACAACAAGAGTGAACTCTAATGAAAACTATGGACTTTGAGTGATCATGGTGTGTCAGTGTAGTTCATCGATTATAACAAAATACCGGGTGTCGGATGTTAGTAGTGGAAGAGGTTGTATGTGTGTGGGGAGGGGGGACAGGGGGTACGTGAAAACTCTGTACTTTCTGTTCAGTTTTGCTGTCAATGAAAAACTGCTTTAAAAATAAAATTTATTAATTAAAACAACAACAATAACAAAGTGTGCATGTGGGGAGATTTCTGCTTTCAAAGTGCTAGATTAATAGTCACACAGAAGATGAGTGTTTTAGGCCCATGCAAGGTGGAGAATTGACTCAAATCCCCATATAGAACAGATCCCTAGAAAGGTGACGATATCTGCTAACAGGTGGACTGGGGGGGAAAAAAAATCTACCCACCAGGACAGGAGGATGAGAAGGAAGCTTATTGATCTTATATTAGGTTCTGGGTGGCAAAAGAAACAAATCTCTGGAAGGTTTATAACCACAGCTCTGCTCTTGCTTAGACAGAGGGGTCACATTTATATGACTTGCATAGTCCATTTCCCACAAAGCTCAGAAATAAATGTAAAGGTATTTCCAAACTGCTGAATAAACTTTGGGTGTTTGGCAGAGACAAATTTAAAACTATGGGGAAGAGACACAGTGCCAATGACTGCTGTTTAGGAGTCCCACGGATAAAGCTAGTCTGAAAAAGAGCTCACAATCTAATGCAGTAGAACCCAGGAAAATATATCTTCCATGGGAGAGAATCAACACACCCAATAACCATCATGATTACATACCCAAGAACTTTAGATATAGAATTTTGTATGAATATCACTAAATAAGTATATTTCAAACGATCAAAGACTTAATGGAAATACTCTGAAATGCAAAACAAGAACAGGACTCTATCAAAAAAGGCAGGCAGAGTGGAAAAAAGAATCAAATAGAATATCCTTAAATGAAATATCTGTTCTTCGAAATTAAAAAAAAATAATTCAATGAACAGGTTAAGAATTTTTTTTCTTTTTTTTTGTGAGGAAGATCAGCCCTGAGCTGACATCCATGCCAATCCTCCTCTTTTTGCTGAGGAAGATTGGCCCTGGGCTAACATCCGTGCCCATCTTCCTCCACTTTATATGGGACGCTGCCACAGCATGGCCTGACAAGCGGTGCCTCGGTGCGTGCCCGGGATCTGAACCCAGGCTGCCAGCAGCAGAGCATGCACACTTAACCGCTATGCCACGGGGCCGGCCACCAGGTTAGGATTTTATATATAACAAAGAAGAAAACATATGTTTAAATTATCTGCAATGTAGCACAAAGACAGGAAGAGATGGAAAATATGAAAGAGAATGTAGCAGGCATAGAAAATATAATAAAATGTTAAACATACAACTGACTATTTAATATTCCAGAATTAGAAGATAAAGAGAATGGAAGAGATACATTGGTGGATAATTTTACAGAACTGATGAAAGATGGAATGTTCTGATACAGGAATCACAGTGAATAATAAAACAAAGCCAAAGCTTGCACACGGTTGTGATAGTTACCACAATCAAAGTCAAAGAAAAGATTTTTAAAGCAATAAGAGAGAAACAGATTACCCACGAAAGATACTACAATTAGGGGCCTGCCCGGTGGCACAAGTGGTTGTGTGTGTGTGCTCAGCTGCGGCGGCCCGGGGTTCGCCGGTTCAGGTCCCGGGCGCGCACCAACACACCGTTTGTCAAGCGATGCTGTGGTGGCGTCCCATATAAAGTGCAGGAAGATGGGCACAGAGGTTAGCCCAGGGCCAGTCTTCCTCAGCAAAAAGAGGAGGATTGGCAGATGTTAGCTCAGGGCCGATCTTCCTCACAAAAAAAAAAAAATGAACTACAATTAGACTGAGAGCATTCTTATCAACAGCAAAAATACAAGCTGTATTCTATGTCTTCAAAGCACTTGCAGCAAATAATTCTTAATCTCAAATTATCGTTCATATAATTTGTAAAATCAGACAGGCTATTCCTGAAGAACAAGGGGGTGTTGTGAAATACTGTCAGATATTGAGAATTATAAAGTTACAGTAATTAATGTAGTTGGGCTGCAGGAACAGACAAATAGACAAATGGAACAGAGTAAAAGGTCCAGAAATAGATCCAGGCATACATGGAAACGATATATGTCAAAGACGACATTATAAGACATGAATATTCAATAACCGGGAATGGGCAACAGGTTATTCTTGTCGAAAATAAAAGTAGATCTTTCTCATACAACACAAAGATAAATTCCAGTTATTAAAGACCTATATTTGAAATCCAAAGCTTTAAAACTTACACAAAAAATTTCAAAAATTGATGGCTGCAACATAGAAAAGATTTCTTAAATTAGGCACAGAAAGTACAAATCACAAAAAAAAATGGATTAAGTTTTCTACATTGAAATGGAAAATCTTATACATCCAATAACAGCATCAAAGTTAAAAGACAGACTATAGGCTGGCAGATTATTTGAATTTATATAACCCCAAAAACATTGGTATTCACTATGTATTAAAATAAATTGCACTAAAAAAAACACACAACAGACTCATTAGAAAAATTGGAAGAAGTACACTTAATGCTCAGAAGAGAAAATACAAATGGCCAGTAAATGTGAAAATATGCCTAATCAACTACTAATCAAGAAATGCAGGTTAGAGCTGCTGAAAGAACTGAGAAGGTGGCCTTGTGGAGGACGGATGTGATTCAGATGCCGTAGAGGGCGAGAGGTGGGGATTGTGAGCAGAATACGTATCATGAAGGCACAAATAAATTTAATGAGAGGCCAGAATGTGATACATAAACAGTTGTCAGTCCTTTGTATTTAGTTATTTTTAATTTATTTTTCTACTAATTATCTATAAAAACACTGTTTATTGATAAAACTCATTCATTCAAAGAAATGGTTTGATACTTAAAGT
Source organism: Diceros bicornis minor (assembly GCF_020826845.1). Classification (NCBI taxonomy): domain Eukaryota; kingdom Metazoa; phylum Chordata; class Mammalia; order Perissodactyla; family Rhinocerotidae; genus Diceros; species Diceros bicornis. Next base: position 8,172,104 of record NC_080778.1, on the reverse strand, counting down.
TCTCCCATCAATCACTTCTGTCAAAAAGAAAACTAAACTAAACCAATACAAAAAAATAAAAACAATCCAACACTTTTGAATAGGAGATAGTCCATTGGAACATTCTTCTACCTGAGGCAGCAATTAAGAATACCAAGTAAGGTGCCAGCCAGGTGGCTTAGCGGCTAGGTTCCTGAGTTCCCCTTTGGTGGCCCAGAGTTCCCCAGTTCAGATCCTGGGCACAGACCTACTCACTGTTCGTCAAACCATGCTGACGCGGCGTCCCATATAGAAGAGCTACAACTTTACAACTGTGATACACAACTGTGTACTGGGGTTTTGGGGAGAAAAAAGAAAAAGAGGAAGATTGGCAACATATGTTAGCACAGGGCAAATCTCCCCCGCCCCCCCCTCCCCCCCAAAAAAACACCAAGTCAAACAGGAAACCCTAAAAGACTATCCACAAATTTACCGTATTTTTCAAATTCATAAGATAAAATCTACAGGTATGTTTTCTAGTTAAAACAAGCCTTAAAAGTAATTAGCGAATTTATTGCTATTTTCAAAAAGTAATATCCCTTGATATTTGTCTGCTATACATTCAAATTATTTTTTTTAACTTTCAATGACACTTTTTAATAATTTGAAATGAATCATAGGAAGAATTTCCCCTTTATCATAACTGAGTCTTTTACTAGCCCATATACCTTCTTACAAGATAATGGAACAAATAATTTTAAAAATTTTTCATTATCAGTGAATAAAATTAAATAACCAATATATAATTTTATATATTCTTCTAAAACAATGGAATGGAGTTGAAGATAAAGTTATATAACATGTAACTTATATATAAATGTGATGTATAACATTATATAACATAGGCAATATATGAAGAATGACATATAAGAAATCAACCTGTTCCTTTCAAAGCACTCAAAACAAATACAAACACGAAACAATACTAATTTAATCTGCAAAGCAAGAACCCCACCACTAGCTTTAAATGGACTACAAAATGATACATTATGTAAATTTAGTATTTCCATTCTGCTTATAAATTACAAAGGCAACAAAGGAATCATTTAAGTAGGTCATATAATGTATCTTCTCTTCAGAGTGCCTCCTGATCCTTTCACCTTCTATTTCACATTCGAATGACTCACAAACTCTTAGGAACAACCTCAAATTATTGTGTGCCCCTCATTAAACAGATTTTGAACAGTAAGTACTCTTGTAAAATTGCTCCCAGAACAAAATGGTGTGTTCAGATATATTCAGCACATTAAAGAAAAAGGTAAACTCCATTAGAATAGGATATTCTCTTTTCTTAAGATAACAATTTATCATAAGACTTAAGAGCTCCCACAAAGGAGACATACAATGCCATGCTGAGGTTAGCCTGAGCGTGGAACAGGAAATTTGACATGGTAAATTTATTCCCTTTCGGAATGTTTTGAAACAAAATAAATTTCAAGATGAATCTATTGCACAACAGAAATAAAAGGTTCTCCTTTTCTTTTGTGAATTAGTTATCAAATTAAATCAATGACAGTTTAAAATTTGCTTATGTGTCAGTCCTTTGTAGGTATAATTTCATTTAATACTCAAACAACCTTATAAAAATATAGGTGTGGGGCCAGCCCAGTGGTGCAAGCAGTTAAGCGCACACGCTCCACTGCGGTGGCTCGGGATTCGCCGGTTCAGATCTTGGGCGCGCACCGACACACTGCTTGTTGAACGATGCTGTGGCGGCATCCCATATAAAGTAGAGGAAGATGGGCATGGATGTTAGCTCAGGGCCAATCTTCCTCAGCCAAAAAGAAAAAAAAAGAGGAGGATTGGCATCAGATGTTAGCTCAGGGCTGATCTTCCTCACAAAAAACAAAAAATTAAAAAGTTAAAAAAAATATATATAGGTGCTATTACTACCTCCATTTTATAGATGACAAAAATAAAGACTGGAGAATATAAACGACTTGCCCATCCCAAAAAGTCTGACTATAGAGTGATTCATATCGACTTCATCATAATTGGGTATTGGAAAGTTCAGCAGAATTCTAACTAAATGATTTTACCGAGTATATGACATTTTTGAGGCTTTAACTTCTCTGTTATATATGGCAATAAGTGTATGTGTGAAATGACATCATAAAACTCCCCTGTAATGAAAAAAGATATAAAAGGTATTTAGGCTTCTACAAGAACAGCACACATCTCAATGTTGTTCAAAATGAGAAGAATTGACTGAGGGGCAAAACAGGTAAACTGAGGAAGCCAGTATTATCCACTTTTGCAGGTTCTGAAGTTCTTAGTGTCCAAGTTTTAAATAACACTAGAAATAAATTAGATAAGTTTTTGTTTTTATTTTCTCTCCTTTAAGAACGATGTTTTGATGAATTATGTATAAATGGAATGCAAACACACAGATCTAAATCTCTTTGAAATACTTAAAAATATAAAAATCAACAGAATATATCCTTGGCAAAACCTGTATTGAGGTTTCAAAAGCCCGAACATTTGAAATAAAGTTTGTGATGTACTCTAAAACATAAACATCAGTGGGTCCTCACATTCCTCACTTCTCTCTCTAATGTCAGAATGTTTTATTCATTTAAAAAGCAGAGCTCTGTGCCATAATTAGTCTACACATTAAATCACATAAGAGTGACACCTTTAAATGCATACTGACCAGACTCAGCAATAGGAGAGGAAACATCCAGTGGCAAAATAAAATCCAGTGACACAATAAAATCCTCCAAGATATGTAGTTTACACGAATGCATCCACAAAATTTATAATTTCTACCCAAGAATTGCATTCCCCAAGTGAATGTGTGCTTGTCTGTGTGAAGACAGATATGCACAAAAGGCTAAAACCAAATTTTTCTTTTAATCCACAAGTCATTGAGACTAGAGCAGTCTAGACACTAAGTTTATAAATCATGAGTTTGCACCACAAATCAGGAATACTTGAGGTTTTGCTTCCGTTCAAATGAGTCTGTGTATCCTCTGATTTAGCATATGGCCAAAGAATGCTCTCTTAGCACATCCTCCAGAGCCTTAGAAAGGTTAGTACAGCAACATTTACTTATCCAACGTTAATTTCATTTGTTAAACTTCAGCTGCTAAATGGTTTATGGGAATTGTAGTCTTATCAGTATTAAACCTAATAGTTGAAGAAAAAAAATTAACATGACATATTAGGACAGGAAAGTAAAGCTCTCCCTGTCCCATTTAATTTTGTCTTCTCTGTTTTATGGACATCATTGAAGTCGTAACTAAAATAAATTATTTTTATTACACATTTAACTTTATCTCCCATTTAATTCATACCCAAAGAAAATAAAAGATAGCAGAGTAAATATTTATCAATGCTAATCTATTAATTCATTAAAGCTGTGACTCAAACTTAACTTCAAAGGGAAAATGAAAGAGAATACATACTCATATTTACCAGTCATAGTGAGTTTGGTATATAAGCTTTAAAGAGCTTTTTCATATAAAATATTTCATTGTTCCCTGACAATAATCTCAGGCTTGTTACAATTACTTGATAAGAGGGAAGAAAAAAATGTGGAAATTGGGTGAACAATCTTTTGGTTTAGAAGTTTTAGGGCCAATGGTATAGACACAAATTCTTGTCTCTTAAATTCTTCTCTAAAGGATGATGACTATATTAAATAAAATCTTAAAATCAGGTCAATTGGATGATGGAATTTGAGTGCAATAACAGAGACAACAGAACAGAATATTTGAAATGAGGACTTGAGTGAATAGTAATAAAATTTCACAGTGTGTAATCTCTTCTCTCTCATTTGTCAGGTTTCCTTATGAGACAGGCTTTTGCCTCATATCCTGTAATAAAATGCATCCTATGCTAAGGTTTGGGGACTGGCTTGCTCCAGAGTTTCACTCCCGCCCACACTGCCTTCCTTGGAATCTGAGTGCAATAAGGGCATTGAAACGTCTGGGAAACGTGAGTCTATTAAATAAATCCACAGACTATATAACTTCAACCTCTTATAAGCTAAAAGAATCTCAACTTTTTTTTCCTTCAAGTCTGCGTTTATCCATGGCAATCCTCAAAGATGTTTCATAAGTCCGCAGGGGCACACAAATGTCAAGACTTCCTTTCAAGAGAAAAATAACATTGCTGAGGGTTCTGAATTATGCAAAAAGGTAAGTAATTCAGAGATTCTTTCTGACTGACACATATAAACAGCCAGACACAAATAGATTAAATAAGGGTCTTCCTGAAGTGAGCACTTGCTCTGTACCGTTTATCATCCTTTGATTCTAGGCTCTGACCCTCACAGTCCTTACCAGCTGCTAGAATAATGTAGCAGTTCTTTGGAGGAACTCAAGAGGGTATCCACATTGACCTAAATGAAGGAGGCCAGCGGTAAGTTCCATCAGCAAGTCGACCCTTTGGAGAAAACGCTGTGTTGATTCTTGAAGTGATTGAGGGTCTCATTTATACAACTATACTCTTACATACAAAGAAATCATTGTATGACTGTTCTCTGAGTATAATGATGTAACCTAGCTTCCTTTTGTCTTGCAGTCAGAGAAAAAAATGAATTTTAAATAAAACATATTGGCCATTTATACTGTTATGTTATTTGCAGAATTCTTTTATATACAAACAAAAAATCATGGTGGAAATGTATTCTACGTTCCAAATTTAATCTAGCCTCTTTCGGTCTTGTATTCAAGAGAGAAAGTGAAAGAATTTTAAATAAATTTAGTTTATGAATTAAACCATTTCATCATTAAATTCCTTCTGTTACATAAATGTATAGTACCAACAAAAGAGTAGCAATTTTTTTTAAGAGAATGTTTTCTCTAACCATTATAACCATAATGGTTACATGAGGTACTCATCTATTTCCTAAAACTATAGTGCATGACTCTCAACTCAATTTGGAAAATCTTCACAACTAGAGTATACAATTGTCAAGAACTGTTTATTTTTGTTTATTTGAAATATTTGGTAAAGACTTTGAAAAGAAATACTAATCATGTCCATTCAGACATATAAGGTGCTAAAGATTCTGTTTAAGAATCCAAGAAAGATGCCTTAATATTTCTATAAGTTTTATTGGCCCTACACTCTTAGTGTGAATTAATCTTTAAATGTCTCTGAGAATCAAACTATTTCTCTAACTTCTCATGTTGAAAATCACTCATTAATAAATATTATCCCTTAAAAATAGATGCAAATAACAAGTACAGGAAGAGCTAGTTTCTATTCCCCTGTGAAAGAGGGTAGAACTTCTGGTTTGATTTTCTTTGTAATTAAACTTTATCTTGAGATACTTGTAGAGTCACAAGTAGTTGTAAGAAAAAATACAGAGAGATCCCAAGTGCCCTTTCCCAGTTTTCCCCAATGGTAGCATCTTGTAAAACTATAGTACAACATCACAATTGTACCACCAGCATTGATACAGTCAAGATACAGAGCGTCCATCACCACAGGGGCCCTCCTGTTGCCCTTTTATACACCCCTTCCTTCTGCTCCCATCCCCTCCTTAACCCCCAGTAACCACTCATCTCGTCTCCATTTTTATTATCTTGTCATTTCAAGAATGTTATATAAGTGGAATCATTCAGTCTATGACCTTTTGGAATTGGCTTTTTTTCACTCATCATAATTCCCTTGAGAGCCATCCAAAATGTTGTGTGTATCAATAGTTTGTTCCTTTTTATTGTTAAGTAGCATTCCACGTTATGAATGTAACACAGTTGGTTTAATCATTTCCCCATGGAAGGACATCAGGGTTGTTTCCAGTTTTTGGCTAATGTGAATGAAGCCGCTATAAACATTTATGTATAGGTTTTTGTGTGACCATAAGCCTTCATTCCTCTGGGATAAATACCAAAAGTGTGACTACTGTGTCATACAGTAAGTGTGTGTTTAGTGTTTTAAGAAACTGTCATACGCTTCTCCAGAGTGGCTGTACCATTTTACTTTCCCACTAGCAATATATGAGTGACTCAATTTCTCCACATCCTCATCAGCATTTGGTGTTGTGACTATTTTATATTTTAGTCATTTAGCTATTTTAGTGGTTGCTCTAGGTATTACTTTATACATTTGTAACTTGTCACACTCTACTGGAGTTGTCATTTTACAGGTTCAAGTGAGGTATAGAGACTTGACTCCCTTTTATGTCTCTTTACCTCTCTGTTCATAATATATTTGTCTTAAATATTTTCTCTACACACATTTAGCACTACATCAGACATTGTTTTAATTTTTGCTACAACCCTCAACCATAATTTAGAAATCCCAAGAGAAGGAAGGTCCATTATATGTAACCATACTTTTGCTTACTGTGTTCTTTCTTCTTTCCTAATTTTCCAAAGTTCCATCTTTTATCATTTCCCTTCTTATTTAAGAATTTCCTTGATCCATTCTTTTAGGGTAGTTTTGCTGGTGACAATTTCTCTCGGTTTTTCTTCATCTGAAAATATATTGATTTCTTCTTCATTCCTGAAGGCTATTTTCACTGGGCATAGGATTCTGGGTTGACAGTTCTTTTCTTTCAGCACTTGATAAATATTGTGTCACTTGCTTTTGGCATTCATAGTTTCTGATAAGAAACTCACTGTTTTTCCATTATGGGTAAGATATAGTTTTTCTCTGGCTGCTTTCAAGATCTTTTCTTTGTCTATAGTTTTTAGAAGTATAGTTATGACGTGCAAATTTCTTTGGATTTATTTTCTATTTTAGATTCTCTCAGCATCATGAATCTGTAGGTTTATGTCTCTTGCAAAATTTTGCAAGTTTTCAGCCATTATTTCTTTGAGCACTTTTTTAGCCCTGTCTTCTTTTATCCTCTCCTCCCAGGTCTCTGATGACACAAATTTTAAATGTTCTTTTATAGACCTATAGGTTTCTGAGGCTCCTTCCTTCCTTCCTTCCTTCCTTCCTCCCTCCCTCCCTCCCTTTCTTCCTTCGCTCCTTCCTTCTTTCCTTTCTTCCTTCCTTCCTCCCTTCCTTCCTTCCTCTCTCCCTCTCTTCCTTCGCTCCTTCCTTATTTCCTTCCTTCCTTCCTTTCTTCCTTCCTTCCTTCCTCCCTCCCTCCCTCTCTTCCTTCGCTCCTTCCTTCTTTCCTTTCTTCTTTTCTTCCTTCCATTTTCTGTCTGTTCAGATTGTGCAATTTCTCTTGCTCTATCTTCCAGTTCAGTGACTTTTTCCTCTGTCCCCTCCATTCTTCTGTTGAGCCCATCCAGTGACCTCTTTATTTGTTATTGTATTTTTCAGTTCTATAATTTCCATTTGATTCTTCTTTATATCTTCTCTTTTTTCAGACTTATTTTTTCATTTATTTTAAACATGTTTGTAATTATTCACTGAAATATTTAATATGACTGTTTAAAATATTTGTCAGATATTCTAACATCTTTGTCATCTCAGTATTAGCATCTATTGATTGTCTTTTCATTCAGTTTGAGATCTTCCTGGATCTTGGTGGTTTCCTTCAAAACCTGGCATTTTCTCATTATGTTATAGGACTTTGGGTCTTATGTAAACCATCTGTTTTAGCTGGCTTTTTCTGACACTGCTCCAGCAGGGAAAAGAGAGCACTGCCTTATTACTGCCAGTGGAAACATAAGCCCCGGTTCTCCACTGTCCACTGTCCAGTGTCTGTTGACATCTGACATAAAAGGGAGGCTCGTCATTATTTCTGGGTGGGGCTGAAGTTCTGCATGCACACGTACTTCCCATCGGCACTCTGGTAGAAGGGACCTTATTACTGCTTGGCAAGGGTGGAAGTCCTGACTCTCCACTAGGGCTCTTTGGTTACCACCCCAGCAAGCGTATGTGGCACCTTGTTACAGCCTCACAAGGAACGAAATCTAGGCTCTCCACTTGGCCCTTATTACTGCTGATGGGAGTGAGGGTGGAGCCACAGTTTTCCTGTGGTGTTTGGCTGGAGGAGTATGGTTATTGTCTAAAAGTTTTCTGTGTTGCTGGGCTACTCTGTTTCTGGTTCTTTGAATAGAGAGCAGGCTTTTATTGGGGCTTTTTTTTTTTTTTTTTTTTTTTGTCTACACATGTTGGCATTTCCAGGTTACCAGTTTCATCAACTTCAAGTCTAAGATATATTTGGTAAAAAGAAATCCCAAGGAACTCACGCCTATATTGTTCCTTAGGTCCTGAAGTCCTCAGCTAGTCTGCCTTCTTCTCACTGCCTTTCAGAATCTTCGTATGTTTGTATTATATGTAATGTTCAGAATTTTTAGTGTACTTAACAGGAGAAATAGGTAAAAGTCTGTCTACTCCATCTTCCCAGAAGTGAAAGCTGGGCCAGATCATCTGTTTTTTAATGTCCATATTTTTTTCCATTTTTTCCTTTAATTCCTTAAAGCTCTTAAAATCTTGCCAATAACAAAATTGAACATATTAATGTATAAAGAAAATAATTATACTGTAAAAATGCTTCTCAAACGGGCCTGTGGACATGCCCTCTAAGAACTGAGAACTAAATTGTTTAAAATGTGGTGGTATTGGTTAGATTATAATTTTAAAAGTATCTTTTACCAGTTAAAAAGACAAAACCATTTTTTTAATTATGAAAATTTTCATAATAAGATTGTGGTCTTAAGCTATCATTTCCCAAAGTGTCTGGGGGGAGGCACCAAAAAATACTTTCTTTCTTTTTTTATTTTTGTTTGTGAGGAAGATCAGCCTTGAGCTAATATCCGATACCAATCCTCCTCTTTTTTTGCTGAGGAAGATTGGCCCTGGGCTAACATCCGTGCCCATCTTCCTCTACTTTACATGGGACACCGCCACAGCATGGCTTGGCAAGTGGTGCATCCGTGCGCGCCTGGCATTGGGACCTGCAGACCCCGGGCCACCAAAGCAAAGCACACGCACTTAACTGCTGCGCCACCAGGCCAGCCCCAAAATACTTTCTTTCTAAAAGAAGTTGAGGCCCCTAAGTATGAGAAATGCTGCCCAGTGCCTGGGGTGACCATTTGTCTCTGTCTGTCCAAACAATGCCAGCATACACATTTGACCTGGAACAAGTATTAATACAGTCTTCTTTCATTCTCAAAAGTGTCTCATTTTGTATGACAAGCATAATGACCACATTATCTACGATCATTATTAAAAGAAAGGAAATGAAAACAAGAAGGAAAACCCCTAGCAAGCTTATACACCACCCACACCATTCCATCTTCTCCTCAGGACATCAAGGTGTTTCTTTAGCATTTGTTAGTGGAAACATTAAGCAGCTCATATGAATGATTTATTTTCTTTGTCTCAGGGGCAACTTTTCATTATATATTTTGGGCTTATACTGTAAAATATAGCACCTATAATGATGAACGGCAACTAAATAGTAGGGACTAAATAGTTTTAAAGATGTGTTCTAAGACCATATAAGAATATCAAAGAATACTAATATCTGCCATTTGTACTCCTTAATAAAATATAACCACCAAACGTGCAAATAAATGTGTAACTGCCTAGTCTTTAAAATGAAGGTCTTATATGAAAACAATCTGCCAGCTTATAAACACTAAACTGTTACCTAATAAAATTTTCAGATATATCAAAAATTTGCTTTTTTAATGTCCACAAGTATACGTGAACTCAGAATTCCAGTAAAATATAAAACAACTTGTTTGGGGCTAGCTCCGTGGTCTAGTGGTTAAGTCTGGTGCACTCGGCTTCAGCAGCCCGAGTTCAGTTCCTGGGCGCAGATCTACATCACTTGTTGGCGGCCATGCTGTGGTGGCGACCCACATACAAAATAGAGGAAGATGGGCAAAGATGTTAGCTCGGGGTGAATCTTCCTCAGGGGAAAAAAAAAACAAACTTGATAGAATAAAAAGAAAAAATTACAACGTTATAAGTGATAATATACCTATTACCATATAATGAATCATTGTTAATTATTAAAAATATATAAGCAGACTTATAGATGTCTGCTGATATGCCTTTCCCTGTCATTTGAATGTTTATAACTAGCATATATTAATTCTATAATCAGAAAAAAATAGCCTAAGTATATTAAAAGGGAAATGAGAACGTTGGAAAAAAATTTAAAGGAAATTAAGAAAACTTCAACTTTCGAGAATTTAGTTAATCCATATTTACTTACGTCAGAGGTGGTTCAAGGATCATACAGGGTATTCACAACATCCTTATACAGTTTTTAAAGTTTCAAAATTTATGTCAGTTAGAGATATGATAAAAACAATGTATCAAGTTTCTGAAAATAACAGGTAAATTTTCTTACAGATTACAAAGACTTCAATTCTTTAGCCATCGGACATGGTTTATATGTCAATGAAAGCTGGTTTTCACTACTCACAAATTTTGAAATATGTATAGTGTACATCACTAAAATTATATCTGATTAAATAATTCAGCTTTTCAGGGTCATTTATTTTTCTTTAATATTTACAATCTAAGCTATTAAAGTCTAAATGTCCCTAGTCTTCCAAGCTCAGATCTTGTCATATCATAAAGCTTAGAAGAAGGGGTGTAATAAACTGATGCCCTTTAATACTTACTGCAAAAATGACCTAGTTTATGAAACGATAGTTTCCAATGTGTATATACATTTTAAATATCATAAAATTGAATATTTGTTTAAAAGAATTTATGAACATCCATCTGGATGAATCCTTTCATAAAGCCAAAATTTCTATGTAAAATGAAGTCATCCTTTATTTTCTCTTTTGTAAATCAAATTCATTATTACAAAGAGAATAAAAATAGAGTGCCTTCACTATAACATTAATTAAATATAACAAGATTTCTCATATCCTGGCTGTGATGGTTAATTTTGTGTGTCAACATGAGTGGGCCATGGTGTGCCCAGACATTTGGTCAGACATTAGTCTAGGTGTGACTGTGAGGGTGTTTTGGGATGAGAATAATATTTGAATTAGTAGACTGATTTAATCAGATGGCTCTTCCCAATATGGATGGGCCCCATCTAAGGAGTTGAAGGCCTGAACTAAACGGCTGACCCTCCTGTGAGTAAGAGAGAATTCCTTCTGCCCCAGGGCCTTCTAGCCATGACACTGGTTTATTTTCTGCCTTTGAACTTGGACTGGAACATCAGCTCTGCCTAGATCTTGAGCCTGCCTGCCTTCAGACTGGACCTACACCATAGCTTCTTCTGGTTTGCAGACTAGAACTAAACTTGCAGACTGTAGATCTTGGGACTTGTCAGACTCTATAATTGCGAGAGCCAATTCCTCATAATAAATCTATCTATCTATCCTATATATATATATATCCTATTGGTTCTGTTTCTCTGGACAACTCTTGACTAATATACTGGTTAATAAACCTATACTGATATTAATGATATTGATAATAATACAGTGAATACAACAAATTTTGCTCAAAGTCTCATATAAATTCTGAAGTCCCTATTATTTTCATAGTCAATCTAATTATAAAGTTCACCAGTTTTGGTATATACAGCTACATTAAAACTTTATTTTCCTTGTCTAATTCTGAATAATACATTTAAAATTATAATTATTTAGAGATGACTTCAGAGATTTTTGATATGTAGTAGGTTAGATTGCGCAGTAGGAGAAAGAGTGACCCATCATTTGAATGTGCCCTGAATACTCTATTGCAAGAGCTGACAAGAAATCTTTACAAAGAAAAAATAATCCACTGTGAATAATACATCAAAGATAAATATTTTATATTGCATACTTGTAGGAATAAAGAAAATAATAAAAACATGCACAGAAACATTGTTTATGAAGCAGGAAAAATTGTACAACTCTTTCCAACTTGCTTATGACAAATACAGTGTGTGGTAGATACCTGCTTTATGAAAATATATTTTAAAAGCAATAATACCATGATGAATCTTTGCTGAACACTATAGCTATAGGTTTCTATTTTTACTAAACTTGTTTAGAGGAATTGTAAAGTCTTTTTAAGCTTTCTAACTTCAAATTCTATTTTTAAGATAAGTAAAACCTGTATATGTAAGGGTCAAAAATTTACTTATAAACTCCACAGACTTCTTTTAGTTAAAATGTATAAATATTATATACACACATACAAATAGATATATTTTCCCCAGTAAAATACATATCCTATTACCATTGCCTTAAGTCTTTCATTTATTGCAGATATATTCATCATAATTCATGAGGGAAAAGAGTCTTGCATTACTTAAGGTTATTTCAGGCTCTGAAGTAACTGCCTAATAATGATCACGACAATCATGATGATGATAATGCTAATAAATACTAACATTTATATAGTGTTTACTATATGTCACACTCTGCTGTAAGTGCTTTACATAAATTAACTAATTTAATCCTCACAAAATTCCAATGAGATAGGTATGATTATTATTCCCATTTTACAAATGAGCAAACTAAAACATAGAGAGGCCACATTCTCTAAGTATGCAAAACACATTTTTAAAAATTGTTTTGCCTTAATTTGTAATATTAACAACTAGACACTCCCAAATACTTAAGAGCTAGATTATAATATGGACACTCTATAGAGTATCATCCATACACGTAGACATGAAGATCATATAACAATATGGAAAATGCTTACACTTGATGTTAAATGAAAGAAAATCACTTCTTATACAGATAAAATTGCATTTTCACACTGATTACAACTGTACAAGTCAGCTACACACACGATCAAGGGCTAGGATATGTAACACAGTAGGACCCGCTGCCCCTCCAGGAACTCCCTTCTGTCTCTCCTTCCCTCACTGACAAGCTGAGCCCTGCTCAGTACACACACCTGTGAACTGAACTCCTGCAGCCCGGCTTTCACCAACCATTGTCCTGGGCTGGAGGCCTGAAGGTCCCTAAGTCACCACTACTGTCCCAAGTCCAAGGCTCCTTTCTTCCTCACCCTCCTCATCTCTTCACAGCACATATGCTTCTTTACTAGTAATTTCCTTTTCCAAATATTCTCAAAAGCCTCAGTTGGATGGATGATGCCTCCTTTACTGGCTCCTCCTCTTGCTCCCTAAGTGAAAGAATTGCTCACGCCTCTGTTTTCTGCCCATTGACAATCGCATCTATTCCAGTAACGGCAATGTTTACCTCTCCGTAGCTCATCCTGAAATATAAAGCGAGCCCCTAGGCTCACCCCGAAGTTCTCCACTACCCGCTAGACATCTCCACACACACCTCCTGCTGGCATCAACTCTCATCGTGAATAAAACTTCTCCATCCTTCCCACAGTCAAACTGAATGTCCAAACTCCTGTTTCTCTCTACGCATGAAACCTCGATGCCAACCCAGACAAGGCTCTGTAAAGCACAGCTCCAAACTCCCTTCCTGCCCAATCTTCAATATCTCCTCTCAGTTCTAGAAGAATAGAAACCCATGCTTTTTCCCATGCATGCTCCACACTTATTCTCCATCTCTGGAATCCTGAGTTTCAATTCATCCATGAAGTCTTTCTTGGAGACTTCCAAATCAGACGTGTTTTCTCTGCCTTTAAAACTTTGTAATACTTACATTTCAGTTGTCATATGGCAGTTCTGACGTACTTATTTGATACCTATTAAGTTGAACCACGTGAAATTGCCGATAGTTTTAACCTATGCCATATGGTTCAGTCTAATATTTCTGTTGATTTTAGAGTCCTTAAATAAATAGCAGTCTCCACAAAAGCTGGGGATGAGTTATGTATTTCTTCAGAATCCCCTGAGAAGCCCAGAACATTGAAGGTGTTTAAAAATTGCTTGCCAAGGGGACAGACCCATGGCATGATGGTTAAGTTCTGCGTGCTCTGCTTCGGCAGCCTGTGTTCACAGGTTCATTCCCAGGTGTGGACCTATACCACTTGTCAGCTATGCTGGGATGGCGACCCACATACAAAATAGAGGAAGACGGGCACAGATATCAGCTCAGGGATAATCTTCCTCAAGCAAAAAGAGAAAGATTGGCAACAGATGTTAGCCTGGGGCTGCTCCTCCTCAAGCAAAAAAGAGGAAGATTGGCAACAGATGTTAGCTCAGGGCAAATCTTCCTCAGCAAAAAAAATTGTTTGTCAAAATAAAGAATCGAAATCAATAAATATCTTATTCATACATGTTTGTAAAATCAATTGTCTGCAGCAATTAGTCTAACCTATCTGCTTGAATGGTAGAGGTGAGTAGCCTTAGAACCTGCAACTTCACAACATCCAGAAAAATAAAATATTTTGGTTCAAAGAGCTGTTTTAAAATTGTTTATTTGTGAAGGAAACATTCTTGGATTTAGAGGATGGCAGGTACAGTAAAAGCTTTTCAGTTGACTGAAATAAAAAAAAAATCAAAACACTTTTTAGCACAGGCACTTCCCTTATAAAAACAAATTGCCTAAAAGCAAACCAGAGTAGTTTGTGCACAATAAACAAGTGTCTCTAGCTATCCCATCAGGCAGATGATGCCCTGGAGAAGGAGGAGAACCATCTGCATCTCTATAACTTATTTTGCATGCCCAAATTCCAAAAGCATTTCACAAAGCAGAAAATATCATCACCGAGAAGAGACAGTGATAGGATGCCAAGACAAGGTGGGACTCCGTGTAGCCAGACACAGCAGCTCCACTGGCCACAGCAGCGGCCCCTACACAGCTGTAAACATGAGTGCAATTAATCTGTGCTGGTTACGAAAGGGGGAAAATGTGTCTGTGGGGTCCTTCAGCATCACCTGAACCATCCACAAAAAGCATCAGGTCTTTCACGTTTTCACAAAGAATAATTTCAATCCATGTTGAATTGTATTTGCTGGCTTTCCAACAAATTACAGGTCTCCACTTCTAGGTGATAGCACTCTTCGTCTATTGCCTAACCAGTTCTCCCCTTATTCCTACAGAAATCACCATTGTGAATGAAACACCCAGATGAAAAGCATAGGGGGCTTTAATGGTATTAGGAGCAGTGTGGTGGCCCGAAAGCATTAGGACCTGGAGAGAAGGCATGCATTCTCCCTCTCCAACGTTTCAGTGGCCTATTCTAAGGAAAACTTTACTGAAGCTTGGAGAAATTAAATACAAAGGTGGACTTTTGGTATGCTTCAGTCTTCCTTCGCCACTAGCTTCGGAACTGTGCAGTTCTGATGGGGCAGGGAACTCGCGACGCTTGTCGTGAATGGGGCCCTGAGCCCTGCACCTCCTCTAGCGAGCCACAGCAGCAGACTCACGACTATCCTCCAGGGGTCACAATTGGGTTGCAAATTCCTCACAGCGCAGTGACTGAGCAGCCTGATTAAGAACAATTTATTTGAATCCTTCTTCATTAAGATTCAAATGGAATAAGTAAGGTAGAAATTGAACAGACAACAGAAAGTGTGCCTTGCTGCTCCTGTAGTCAGTAAACATTTATTCACTAAGCCCAGTTTGTGGGTTCTCTCTCTCTCTTCCTCGCTCTCTCACTCACAGTTGTTGTTCTTCCAATCCTTCCTGCTTGCTGTTTTAGTGCATAATTAAGAAGGTCAGAATTAATGAAGCGATGTGGAGTAAAGTTCAAGGAATCCCCAGGTGCTATTTATTCTATTAGATCTTGGGCACGAATGTCAGCTTGGCAGCGTAAGCAGCATAAGCTATGGGGCTGGCTGCATCCCAGAAACTAGCCACCAAGGGAGACTCACCTGCACCGTCAAGTCATTCCTAAGCTCCTTCCCTGCGAAAATCACACGCAACTGGTCAGCTGGAACCCCCTGTCGCTTAGCAACCGCCTCCTTGAGCTGGAAGATGCTGGTGTCAGAATCGACCTCCACTGGGAAACCATGGCTGGAGTTGAACCTGACAAACACTGACCAAGAAAATTGGAAGGAAGGGGAAAAAAAGCGAACATTACTCAGAGCCCTTAAATGGCAATAGCGACATGTCTGAACTGATTTACCCCTCACCCGCCCTTCGATGAATGCCATACATTTTCTTTCACTTATAACATAAAATTTAACGCTATGGAGCAACATTTGGAGAAAAACGGAATTTCCCTGTGGGATTTCCCTTTCCTATATTAGTCATTGACCCGCAAACAAAATTTCACGCTCCCTTTGACATCCGCCCTGGGAAACAGAAGGACTTGAGCAGAACACTTGTTTGATTGGGATTGTAAGATTCCCAAGAGTTTATCAAAGAGATTCAGCGCTGACAGCTTGTACAAACGCACACTCCCTCCACATTGCCCTCTTAATAAAAATCAAAGGCATTGTATTAGCACTCATAGTATAGCAATGGAAAAAATTCAAGCCACTTTATAGACTAGAGTGAAGACCCACTGGAGGAGGCTGTATCTAAGAGCCCTAGTATTGGTGGTCCAGGCCAAAAGGCTCCACTGGGTCTTATGGTGATACTTATTTGCCTTTCTTGTGAAACTAGTGACACCATTTCTCTTGTTGGAACCACTACTCCTCTTGAGACCTAGAGGAGACCAGGTGTAGAACCTTACCATCTTTTTGCATACCTTCTTCCCACGGCCAGTAGCCAGACCACCTCTTCAATGTCTCTCACGTCTGTCCTTTCCTTTCCATTCCTTCTGTCACTGCTCTAAGTCAGGCTCTCCTTAAGTCTTTTCTAGATTCTTGCAATAGCCTCCCAAGTGGAGTCTTGATAAACTGTCTTCACTTCCAAAATGTCCTACACCGTTCTGCAAAGTAAGCCTTATTAATCCAGAGCTCTGACTGTGTCATAACACTCAGATTCTTTAAAGTCTCACCTTGTTCATTGGGGAGAAAAATCCAGGACCTCTCTCACCTGGCAGAAACCTATATTCCAGTATTTTCTCCCTTAGTCCCCACATGTACTGTGCTAAACTAAATGCTCCCAGAAAACACATGGCAGAAAAATCCTGACCCATCTCTCTTGCCTGTATTCATACCACTCCCTTCTTCACCTCTGCCTGTTGAAAGCCTGTTCATCTCCATGATCCACCACAAATGTGACCTGCTCCAAAAGGTCTCCTGTGATCAGCCCCGTCAAGACTCAGCTTACCTCTTCAAGGCTCTGTGGCATTTACTATGTACGTCTTACAGTACTTACTCCATTCTCTCATGGAAGCAGTATAGCACAGAGGTTACAAATACATCTTCGAGTCAGAAGGATTTATGCACCAGTCCCTGCAGGTCCCTTCGCAGCCTTATAGACCAGGGGGTCAACATATTATCCCTACTCTTTTTTTGTGTGTGTGAGGAGATCAGCCCTGTGCTAACATCTGCCAATCCTCCTCTTTTTTTGCTGAGGAAGACTGGCCCTGGGCTAACATTCGTGCCCATCTTCCTCCACTTTATATGGGATGCCGCCACAGCGTGGCCTGACAAGCGGTGTGTCGGTGCCCGCCCGGGATCAGAACCCACAAACCTCAGGCCGCCACAGCAGAGCGCGCACACTTAACTGCTTGCGCCACCGGGCGGGCCCCTCTCTCTCACTCTTTAACTCTCAGTTCCCTAATCTTCAAAATATAAATAAACCATGGAGGGATCAGCCCAGTGGCATAATGGTTAAGTTCACACACTCTGCTTCAGTGGCCCAGGAATCACAGGTTCAGATCCTGGGTGTGGACCTACACATCACTCATCAAGCCATGCTGTTGCGGCGTCCCATATACAAAATAGAGGAAGACTGGCACAGATGTTAGCTCAGGGCCAATCTTCCTCACCAAAAAATCAATCAATCAATCAATAAACAAACAAACCACAGAGTGTGTTCTGTGATGTGTTACGTAATATTTATAGTGTTTACAACTATCACATAATTACCTCCAAAAATAATGGGTATTTGTCTTAGATGTTTTGGGTATATATTTTACCTTCCTTAAAAGATTATAAACTCCCCAAGGCCAGGCACTATAGTTTATTTTCTGCTTTATCTCCTTTAAATACAGCATTATCACTTACTAGTTCTCAATTCAAATGTGAGATGGCCCACCTAATTAGAATTATGATAAAATAATAATTATAATGCCAATAATAATCGAACACTTACTATGTGGCAGAAGTTGTACCTTACATATGCTATTTTTAAGCTTCCCACTGATCTGGTAAGGTTAGTAGTATTATCCTTGTTTAATAGAAGAGTAAATGAAGGCCTAGAAAATTGTCATCATTTTTCTAAGGACATCAGCTACTTTGTAATGGAATCAAAATTCAAATTCAGTTCAAACTAACTCTAAACCCCATTCCATTTCTACTATAACAGGCTGCCTAAAATAGTCTCAGAAGAAAAGTTCACAATCTTTTTCCTGAAAATAAAAAAGACAAACAGCAACAGCAAAAAGGCTTTATAACATAATTCAGATATTCCCTATACAGGTTAGCCAGAGAAAATGGGATGTAAAAAATAAAAGAAGCACTAGGAGCAAAGAACAATGAACAGAGGTTATAAGACACAACGAGACAAAAATGACACTAAATGAGAGCAGGTGACATTGATGACACCACAAGAGCAAAAATCTGACATATCTTACCAGCACTGGTAAGCCTTGAGAGAAGGCTTACTCTTTCTAAACATTTTAGAAAGAGTAAAATATTTAGAAAGTATTTAGAAAGAGTAAGGACTGGAAGTGACCAAAGTATTGCAAATAAAGAAAATTGATGAAAAAAACAATTACAGAGGAAAAGGTGCTTTTGATATACTTTTAAGTAGATGTCATGTGACACCATTGAAAGTAGAAGAGAAATAAAAATATATTGGAAGCCCTTGAAGTATATTCACAGCATCCTCAGATCACAGACCATAAGACACCCAATTCATCAGATAAGACACGGCACAAGTGAGGGGCTATAAGGGACTAAAGGTATGCTCCCAATTCTAAACTTGATTGTCTAGTACTGTGAATAGATTTTTTAAAATAGCAAAACACCATAGGGAGGAATATGGGACGAAGCAGCTGGGAACTATACAACAGCTGCTAAAAAAAGGAATAAATATTCCAGGAGATCCTAAGTTGATGATTTTTCTCCAGGGGTTCAAATCATGGGAATTCCACCTTAAGGACAAGAAGTATAAAGAAAACTAAAGGGAAAATAAGCTGCAAAAAACATACCAGTTAACTCTGTACCACTACTCAAATCATTAGTATCTAAAACCTTTTTTTGTTATAAGTAGAAAAATTAAAGTTTTTAAGCTTAAGTTCAATTTGGATAAATCATATCAATCCTTTAGAAATGAATATTTTTGAGCAGCAGGTCAGACATATGGTATGAATTTACAATGAAAAAATTGATCAAATACATAGCAGGTAATTTGGCCAACTAAAATATTGGCACAGATAAGAGCAAACATCTTTTTTTGCGTGTGAGGAAGATCAGCCCTGAGCTAACATCCATGCTAATCGTCCTCTTTTTTTGCTGAGGAAGATTGGCCCTGGGCTAACATCCATGCCCATCTTCCTCCACTCTACATGGGATGCTGCCACAGCACGGCTTGACAAGCGGTGCGTCGGTGTGCGGCCCGGATCGGAACCCGGGCTGCTGGAGCGCGCACACTTAACCCCTATGCCATGGGGCCAGCCACAAGAGCAAACATCTTAAAGTGACCTGATCAATAATCAAATGCCATTATGTGGAAAATGGCCTGTGCTTAACGGCAGGAGCATAATTCGCAATGTGTCTCCATTTTTTTCTGACGCGTGATAAATCTGTCACGTTCCATCTGTACTAGTCCTGTATCTCCAGCCATGAGTCCCACAAGAGAGGAGAGGAGGGAAACACCCAACCCTCTCCCTCTACTATCACTTTAAAAGTCAGAGAAAGTAGAATGTCTTTGGAGCTGGGAAAAGAGAGATTGGAATCCTGGATGTGCCATTTGCTGATTTTATAACTTAGGACAAGTTACCTGGTCACCTGATTCTTCGCTTCCTTACTTGCCAAACGGAGATACCATATGCAACCTCAAACACACCTTACAAAAGATTTGTTGAGATTTTGGATGCATTAGGAAATTTTGGAAAGAGTTCTTAGTATAGACCCTGTACTCTTAGTTCACGGAAAATTTGTACTCCAAAGTAGTTCCCTAATTTTAGTCACCTAGAGGAAGTAGTGCTAATTAAAGCAAAATCCATTGTTTTTATTGTAACTAAGATAGATTAAATGGGATGTGGGTAAATGTTAAATAAAGTAGCCTATTTTTCTGGTTTCTGATCCTCTTCATGATGGACAGAAAACTTCCAGGAACAAAGAGACCTGACAAAGAATTTAGCTTGCCCCCATTTTCTGAGATTTAATTATAAATTAAAAGTTTGGGAATGCATTGTTTTAATGACACCTACTATAGCATCAGAAATAAACACTATATCAATCAACATTATCAATAATGTGTATTATCGGGGCTGGCCTGGTGGCGTAGTGGTCAAATTTGAGCGCTCTGCTTCGGGGCCCCGAGGTTCTCAAGTTCGGATCCCAAGCATGGACCTACGCATTGCTTATCAAGCCATGCTGTGGCAGGTGTCCCACATATAAAGTAGAGGAAGATGAGCATGGATGTTAGCCCAGGGCCACTCTCCCTCACCAAAAAAAATTTTTTAAAAATGTGTATTATCAGTAAACACTATAATGTACTGATAACAAAAAAGATAATGAGACACATCCACACTCATTTTTTATGTTATCTTTGACCAGGGTTTCAGAAGATCCAGAGGACAAGGAAGTAACTGGGAGGAAAGAGGGGAAGGAGTCCTTGGTCGATGGTGCTTATATTTCTCTCAAGGATTTTCTATTTGCCTGGTTGATTGGGGTATACATTTTTGAGTTATAATTACAGTAGTTTCATATCATTCACCAATTATTATGGTCCTTATAGGATTCTGACTGCCTTGAAAGCAGCCATTCTACTCCTCCTGCACTGAGAGCAGTCATGGGATTTACATGGGGTGAGTCCCTCTTCTCCTCATCTCCAGGGGTGGACTCTCATTAATCAGCACAACCCACCCTCCTTCTCATAGTGACTGGCTCAAGGATGGGCATAAACTAGTCAGCACCTGGTCACAGTGATTGATTTTCTGGAATAGAGGTGATTTCAGGTGGACCAATATAAGAGAAATCCAGGCCTTGACAAGAGCTTGGTGAAGAAGTAGTTTTAGATGGCACAGAACATCATGTGAGACCTAGACATTTTTAATGAGACAATCAAATAAGAATAGAGCCTGAGATAGACCATTTCTATCAGCATATAAATGGGCTCAGTGCTTTTGGGGCAAGACAGTTCTTCCTCAAGAGAGAATGCCCTGAGCTCTGCAGGATGTTTAGCTCCAGCTGCAGCCCAGTAAAGACCAGGAGCACTCCTTAGTAATTACGGCAACCAAAAAGGAAGGCCCCAACATCCACAAGTGTTCCTCAGTGAGGATATTTCTTCTTTGCCTTCGAGAAATACCACTAAGTCTAGTATCTGCTATCTTACACAGACAGACAAACCGTGTCCTCACATGCCCTTCCGCTCACTATTCCACTGCCTTCTCTGCACAGAAACATTAACTGTGAATTTCTTATAGTCCTGCTCTCCATTTCCTTACTTTGCATTCTTTTGTGAACCCACTCTTGAAGACTGCTCTTGGTAAAGCAATGACCTTCACATTTCCAAATCAGTGGTCGCTTTTCTATTCTTCTCATATTTGACCATTCGGAGACATTCGGTAGGTCTTTGTTCTTACGACACTTTTCTCTCTTGGCATTGCCACTGTGCCCTCCTGGTTTCCTCCCTATAACACAGGACACCCTTTCTTAGCTTCACCTACTGGATTCTCTTCCTTTGTTGGACCTACTGATTTTAGTGTGCCCAGGGTCTGCTTGGACTCCCTGCTTTTGTATCTCAGTGTTCTTCCAAGATGGTATTATCCAAGTTTCATGTGTTACAATTTATGTGCAATTTAATATATTTCCATGGGAAATTTTCATTTAATGTGATTTTTACTTTATAGTCTTAGTTTAAAATCCAACTCTCCCACAATCTTCTACCTCAGCCCATCCCCAAGACCATGTGAGTCTGTGGAGTTATCTAACTCTCAGCACCAATTCCTGTATTCCTCAAGTTATAGAATTAGAATTAGCATAAGAACTACGCTGGACATGAACTTAACAACTTTCATATAGGAATCTCAAAATACTTAAATACAAGATAAAATTAACCTCCTACAAATCACATAGTGTAACTTTAGCATTTGGGAAGTAAAATCTGTTTTAACCCTAATTTCTTGCATTCACAATTTAAACCATTTGTTAAAGGATTGCAGCATATTAGGCACTTATCATGGGACTCCACTAGTGAAAAATTTTAAAATACTTCAAATCATTAAAAATTAGCTTAAGAAATGATTACAAAAGAATACAAAAGAATATAAATTAGTCTATGACATCTTAATACTAGTCTAAGAAATAATTACCAAGGAAAGATGTGTATATATACGTATATATCCGCATACATTTATTTTACACATACACACTCACACACAGTATTTTATAAACCTAGATAAATGAATAATCAAATTGGATACTTTATTGTACGTTTTAAACTCGACTTTAATGGCTTTTTTCTTTTTTTTTTTTTTTGTGAGGAAGATCAGCCCTGAGCTAACATCTGCCAATCCTCCTCTTTTTGCTGAGGAAGACTGGCCCTGGGCTAACATCTGTGCCCATCTTCTTCCACTTTATATGGGACGCCGCCACAGCATGGCCTAACAAGTGGTGCATCGGTGCGCGCCCGGGATCCGAACCCGGGCTGCCAGCAGCGGAGCGCGCGCACTTAACGGCTACGCCACGAGGCCAGCCCTAAAGGCTTTTTTCTTAAACTTAAAATTTAAAGCATGATGCAGAGAGAACATCTGTAATTTAGGATTAAAGTAAGTAGGCAGTGGAAGTGTGACCAGCACTTAAAACGATTATATAGATACATACATATACACACACACTAATGTTAATATTTTAAGAAAACCAAACAGTAGTTTTGAGGGAAAGCCATTATTGTGTTTCGATTATCACAAAAAAATAACAAATGCAAAATCACTAGTTAAGGAATAATAGGCACTTGCTACCTGGTCATATGGGTCATTTCTAAGTCCAAAGGAAAAAGTAGGAAGAAAGCTAACTGCACCAGCTAGTAAAGTAACCCCTCCTACACACCAGACATAAAGAACAACAACTAAAAATAATTTGTATTGAGTAAAAGAAAGAAGAGCAATTTTATTGTGAGCTAATATAAATGATCAATTCATGCATTAAACATATTTAAGCTAATATATTCCAAAGCCAGCATCACAGTACTGTTGAGTTAATACAAGAAACTTACTTGGAAGAGTGCCTGGCACACAGTAAGCACTCACTAAATAATAGTACATAGTAATAGCAGTAGGAGAAATAAACATCCTTATATCTTCTATTGACTTAGCACAAACCATAATTAATGGTTAACAAAATGGTCCATGAGACGGTCAGTATAAACAAGTCTTTGGCCCATATATCAAAACTTACACTATAATTTTATCCCCAAACTTTAAATATAAAATTCCATTTGCAAATGTATTTTCTAACTTCTCAGCAAAGATTTAAACCAGTGGCATGTACCATTCAACACGTGCCACTGTAGAGTGTGAGTTAAAATACAGAGGCTCACAAGCCAGGCCACCTGGGTGGAATCTCTGCTGTTCAACTTCCTTGATGTGTCACTTAACTTTTTTGTGCTTTAATATCCTCACAGGTAAAAATAACATTCACACCTATCTTCTAGGGTTGTTACAAGATTAAATGGCTGACTATATGTGAAATTCTTAGAATAATACATAGTTTATTGTAAGAACTCAGTAATGTTAGCAGCTATTACTAAACTACATTTGAAATTAACCACATTTTCCAAAACAAATTGGAAATGAGCTTTCTGGGAGTTATCAAAATGATCTTACATTTTTAAGCTCCATTTGGAAATATTTGTTAAAATCTCCTCTTAAAATCTCTGTAGATGTGAAGAAATTGGAACCTCATACATTGCTTGTGGGAACATAAAATGGTGCAGCCACTCAAACAGTTAAACACAGAGTTATCATATGATCCAGAAATTCTACTCTTAGGTATATACCCAAGAGAAATGAAAACATATGTCCCTATAAAAACTTGGACATGAATGTTCATATCAGAACTATTCTTAATAGCCAAAAGGTGGATTAATCAACAAATGGATATATGTATATATTGGTTATATTCATACAATAAAATGGTATTTGGCAATTAAAAAGGGATGACATACTGATTCAAATAACACGAATGGAATTTAAATGCTAAGTAAAGAAGCCAGTTACAGAAGAACACAAGTCGTATGATTCCATTCATATTAAATGTCCAGAATAGGCAAATCTATAGACACAGAAAGTATGTTAGTGGTTGACTGGGGTGGCGGTGGAGAGTATCTGGGGAGAAATCAGAATTACTGCTAAAGGGCAGGGTTTTCTTTTTTGGGATGATGAAAATCTAAAATTGATTGTGGTGATGGTTGCACAACTCTGTGAATATACTAAAAACCATTAAATTTCACAGTTTAAATGGGTGAATTTTATAGTATGTGAACTATATCTCAGGAAAGCTGGCTCCTCCAACACCTTCCCCCTCAAAAAGTCTGTATAGCCATCACTTATTAAAGCACTTGGTAAAATACAATTACTTAGTACTTTTGGAATAAGCAAATGAATGAATGTGCAGTCATTTCTTTTTAAACGGTTTTCTTTCTTATTTTTATTCATTATAGAAGTCTGCAATTATGAGAAGAAACATAAAATTTGTAAACATCATCTTTTGCATTTAGATGTTTGTTTTTATAATGTGGTAAAATTTTGTTGTTCAATATCCCACAGTTGCTGTACCTAGAAGTGCTTTAAGGATCTGGAATAGTGCTAATGGCATGAAAAAAAGAAGACATTTATTTCAACATTTAATATAGAAAATCTAATTTGCTCAAATTACTCACACTTCTAATTTCCATATGCTCTAAAGTAAGTAAGAATAAGATTTAGATCAAATTGCTGGTGACATTAAAATTCATTCATTCGTACTTGTTGTCAACAAATATTTACTGAATAAGTAACTATGTGCTAGGCACAGTGCTAGAAACCAATGTCACAAAAATAAATAACAGCCTGGGGGCAGAGATGTGAAAACAGAATTATGCACTAGAATGTGATATACGTTATATTAGGGTTTGTACCATGTGTAATATAATGAATGCTTTGAGAACAGAGAAGAGGGAGTGATTAAAGCCTGGAGGAATTAAAAATATTTCAGAAATAAGGGAGAATTTACAGCAGATATAGCAAAATAAGTAGCGGATTTCCAGGTAGAGATTTTTTTTATTGCTACAGATAAAAGTCATAATTTACTAATTAATCTTTTAGAAAAAACAAAGTGTTTTCATTAGCCATTAGGATATCAATATTATGGGATGGATATATTTGCAGTAGTGAGCAGATAGCAATAAGGGTCTCAAATAATTTTGAGAACTCTGGAGGTGTTCCTCAAAACTTTAACAGGCTAAGTTTTCTAATGCACAAAAGGACAAAGTAAATAACTCGTCTTTCAATATTCAGACAACATGTAAACTAACCAAAAATATCCTGGGTATCACACATTTCAAAAGGAAAATGTCAAAATATCTACATGTTTATATTGTTAATTGTATGATATTTTAAAAGTTGTTTCGTGATTATGAACTGCACACCTGAGGCCAAAGTTTGGTTTACAAATGTATACCGTTAATTAAATTGGGCATCAGATGTGTGATTGTAAATGGTTTCTCACAAAGACATCTCTAGTTCAACTATGTAAATTGATACAATTATTTCAAAAACATCAGGCCCATTTAATTTCAACTTGACTTTTATGACAAATCTATGTGTAGATTTGTCTACACATTTATGTGGAAATTTGTGTACACATTTATATGTGTACATATAAATATATGTACACACACACACACACACATATATATATATATATAGTCTCCTCCAATACAAGCTTTAAGGGTTAAGCAACTGACGTGTCTCTTGCCTTCTCTTCGAGCACAGTTCTACAGGTCCATCTGTAATAACAACTATGTCTTCTGAGAGATGGTTTCTGATAAATTTTCTAAATTTTAACACTGAATGAAAATACTACAGGACCATGAGATAATTTTAAAGCTACATATCTGAAGTTCAAGATCAGGAGTCAAATGTAAGTTTAAAACTCATCTTTGAACATGTTAGTACTTGCTTTGAGTGTGTATTAAATTTGCAAGCGTGTGTATTAAATCACTCAACCTCCATGATTAAATGCTCCTAACCTATTTCAAATGGTTGCTTTTCAGGAAAATACAAAAAGCATTATGGTAAAGATTGTTCAAAGCAAAAAGTTTTCCATTAAGTCATTGTAATATTAACATGTACAACACAAAAGAATTTAACTGAAATATCTCTGTTTGGAGATCATTCTCCACTGGGTCTTTTGCGTTTCTGAAGTCTTGCCTCACTGCCTTCTGTGCTGGACTATCTTTTCATGGATGTTTGTACGGCAAACCATCTTAAAAGACAGAGAGAGTGTCTCCCTCTGGAGCAAAGGGCAGGCATGTGTATGTGTTATAAAAGATTCCCTAAGCTCTGGGTTCCTCTCCTTTATGCCACCCACTGTGTAGGCAGGTGTCACCTGGCCCTCTTCAACTGCCCTATGGGAACTGGGACCTGGAGGATGCTGATAATGTGGCTACTGCTTAGCTGTGAGTAATAAAGGATCCTCTTCTCTGACCCAGGAGTCTCCTGTCTTCTACCAGCATCCATGCAACTGCAGCAGCCTAACTTCTTAGCTTGCAAAGTGGGTAAAATCTTAGACCTGCCACAGTTCTTGACCCTGCCCATCATTTCCTTGCCTTAGGCATTACCTTCTCACTCTCTGGGGTGTTTTTATTTTTTGGCATTCCATAAACCACATTTAGAAAATAAAATAAAAAGGAACTCTGGATTGAAATAAAATACACGTCTGCATTTTAATAAAGGACTTTCCCCTTCTTGTCTTTTTTGAGGTGAGATCATGAGGCAATGTTTAAGCTGGAAAATGTCTATATTAACTACAAATACTTTCAACAGAAGGAATTCTAATAATCCTGACGCCATATATGCCAACTTAGAAACATGAAAGAGTTGTTTTCCTTTTCACTTGGAAAACTTGTTGATGCTGATTAAAAGATAATTACTTGCTTTTGTTTGGTTTTTCACACTTAAGTCCTTAATCTAAATTGAATGTATCTCTGTAAATGGGAATCAAGGATCCAATATTACATAGATAGAGATATATAGATATATTGAATAGCTAAATAAATGAACTTTGCAAATCACTCTGTAATTAAATGACAAAGCATTTCATTCACCTTTTCCAGGATTTTAATCATTTATCATAAAACTTTTATTTTCTCTTCAAGAAAAATGGATTTTTGATTTTAAAAATCTAGACATTTTCCCAAAATAATATAGCACTCATATGTATTAGAGCAAACTTTCCAAGTCACATCCTATTTCATTAGAAATTTGTCTACAAATGCATGTTTTAAAAGTTCCCTCCAGGGCCTGCCCAGTGGCTCAAGTGGTTAAGTGCGCGTGCTCCGCTTTGGCGGCCCGGGGTTCGTGGGTTCGGATCCCGACACACACCGATGCACCACTTGTCAAGCCATGCTGTGGCAGTGTCCCATATAAAGTAGAGGAAGATGGGCAGAGATGTTAGCTCAGGGCCAATCCTCCCTGGCAAAAAAAGAGGAGGATTGGCATCGGATGTTAGCTCAGGGCTGATCTTCCTCACCAAAAAAAAAAAAAAAAAAGTTCCCTCCACTCCTTCTTAATAAATATTAACATCTTTGTCACTCCACTAGACACACTGAGAAACTCAAGAGGCCAGTCTAAGATCCAGGAGTTCTCGTGGCTGTTGATGTGTTCAGGACATGCAGTGGTCTTCATATTGACGTGGTTCTTCATCAGTGTAACATGTCCATATTCTGTTCCCCTCACCCCAATTGAAAGGATGCTTGCCCCAAAACTCCCAGAGCTTGTGAAAAACTTCTCCAAAGATTATTTTATCATCCGGTTCTTTACACATTAAACTGTTTTCCAGATATCACTTCTATAAATATAGCAAAGAAAAACCAGTGGAGTAGTCAAATCCTCTGTGTCCAAGCTTTCATGCAACTCCAGGAAGTGGGCTAGCTTCTCTCTCAATTAGTCCTTCTTGGACACCATTAAATTTATCAGCTGATTTTTGCTGCTGTTTATAGAATTACCTTTTGTTTTCCTTTGGTTTTAGATCCCCAAACAGTTGGGGGACCATCTATAGGATGGATTTCAAGCTTTCCAAATTTTCTCTTATTATGAAGGTTCATCTGCCATAACAGCAATTCTACACCTGCCTCTGACGGAAGCTTTCAGAAATTTTACTATGCTTTTCATTATATTAATCCGAGTTTACATTATTAATTCACAGAAACTTCTGATTTTCTTTCAGAATTAGATGATCTCTTTTTATTTGAGATATAATTCATATACCCTAAAATTCTCTCTCTTGAAGTGTAAAATTTAGTGGTTCTTAGTATATTCACAGAGTTGTACGACCACTCTAGTTGTTTACCACCATCTAGTTCTAAAACATTTTCGTGCTCTCCCCACGGTAATCCCAGATCCATTAGCAGTCACTCCCCATTCTCCCCCACCCCTAAC
Organism: Diceros bicornis minor; assembly: GCF_020826845.1. Taxonomy (NCBI): domain Eukaryota; kingdom Metazoa; phylum Chordata; class Mammalia; order Perissodactyla; family Rhinocerotidae; genus Diceros; species Diceros bicornis. The sequence continues at coordinate 8,143,448 of NC_080778.1, read as the reverse complement.
CTCTGGCAACTATGAATCTACTTTCCCTCTCTACACAGTTGCGTATTCTAGGCATTTCATATAAACAGAGTCACACAATAGGCGACCTTTTGTGTCTTGCTGCTTTACTTCAAACACTTCATAATGTTTCCAAGTTCATCCAGAATGTAGTACGTGTCAGTACCTCATCATTTTTTATGGCTGAATGATGTTACATGTTATGGGTATATCACATGGATCCATTTAACAATTGATGTACATTTGGTTGTTTCTACTTTTTTCACTATTATAAATAATGCTGCTATGAACATTTGTGTACAAGTTTTCGTCTGGATATGTTTTAATTTTTCTTGGGTATATACCATCAGAATCATATGGTAACTCTATGTTTGATTTTTTGTGTGTATGTGTGAGGAAGGTCAGCCCTGAGCTAACATCCATGCCAATCCTCCTCTTTTTGCTGAGGAAGACTGGCCCTGGGCTAACATCTGTGCCCATCTTCCTCTACTTTATATGGGATGCCGCCACAGCATGGCCTGACAAGTGGTGCATTGGTGTGCACCCGGGATCCGAACCCGGGCCGCCAGCAGCAGAGCCTGTGCACTTAACCACTACGCCACGGGGCTGACCCCTAGGTTTGACTGAAGAACTGCCAAACCTTGATTGATCATGAATCTCATGCAAAAGTGATAGTTTCATACAATATTGCTCAGGCAAGGTTTTGTCAGACTAGTGACATCAAGTCAATTCATTTGCATATCCATGATGCAAACTCATATTTTAAATAAGAGTCTAAATATGCCCTACAATTTTTGGAGTAAAGGTTGCGACTTACTGATGATTACTACTGGTGGTTATGGTAATGCTAACAATTTTTCCTATCAGATCCACAACAGGAAACCTCAGGAAAATGATCTTTTGGTCATAATTCTCAATTATTTCTCTGCTAAATTTCCTTGATAATTTTCTATGCTTTTAACTAGTTCCAAGATTAAGCTTCACATTTCCTTTTTTTAACCACAAATACGGGTTCCTATTTGAAAATATAACTTAAAATTATTACACTTTGAAAATGTAAAATGTTAAATAAAGAATCATTAAACACAAAACTGTACTAATTAAAAAGAAATCCGAAAGAACAGTGCTTTGGAATTGCACAGTGCAAAATACTACACTAGCATTAAAATTACTTAGTTTCCTGATAACACCAAAAAAAAAACCAATCCATTCACTAAATGAAGTAAAAAATTTTGATGTCTTATTTTTACGGTAAGAAAACCCAAACAAGGATTGTCTGACTTAGACAAACCAGGTACTCTTGTTTTAGCTTGATTATGTGTGTGGCAGAGCCTTTTCAGGCTGCACAATGTCAAAAAATCATGTAATTCATCGTTTTAAGTTTTTATGATAATATTTTAAAATTTTCTGATCTCGTTATTAATTATAAGCTGCCTTAGGCAGTAACGAGGGGAGGGAAAGAATTGGAGGAAAGAAAGGAGGAGGGAGAATGGAATGGGAGGATATATATTTAGAAACTTTTTAAAACAAAAAAGGCAACTTCTAGGTTTCAAACGATGTGAAAGGTGAAACAGATAAATATTGACTGGTAATAGGAGTGGGGGCGAGTTGGCTTGTGTGGCCATGTGCTTGTGTGGGCTGCGGGGAAACGGGGATAAAGGTAGCACTGTATTAACTAGTATGGCCATATTCCCCCAATACTTAGAACAGATACTTTTTTAATACCATGTGACTTTTTCAATTTCTCCACTTCATCAAACACGGTGACTTGAGACACTTTTCTTACTAATTTATGGTTCTTACAAATTCTTAGGTCCAATGCGATTTGAAAGTACTGAGGGAAACAGCTTTCTTAGGATCATATTTTTCCGGCCCTTTCTCCATAAAAAGGGGTGTTTCAATATAAAGAGTACAGATACATAGCACTTAACACAGTGAACACTACTTTCAAGCTGCAATATATCTGTTGCATTTTCATGTTTGGCATAAATAATATCAGTAAAAATGGTGATCAAAGAAAAAGAATTCTAATATTATGTCAGAAGAAGCTGATTAAATAAATGACCTCGGTGATCCAAGGGCATCAAAATGCAAAATAATTTTTTTCCGGAGGTATTATGTAGCTAAATGGTGGTATTTCTTTACAAATTTCAAGATAGAATAAGAAGTATGACTACTATATTAGTTATCTAAATAATGTCCAGTGCTAATGGCAGGTAAAAAATAGAACACTGACTTCACCAGCACTCACTGATATGGAAATTTTGTCTTCATATAATATATTATATGAAAATGTAATCATAGCTAGAATTTTTGATAGGTTTTATACGGCCCTGAAAATACATTAAAATTGAGTTGGGAGGAGGGTATATGATGATATTTAAGAATTTAACAAAGTTATCACAAGAACATCACACAAGTTTTATTCTCACTCTCTCTTCCTCTCTGCAACCTCTTGATATATGGTGACTAATATATCTTAATGCATTTCTGTATATCAATATTTTTATTACGTTATTTCTTACGATGACAACTCCAAATAATAACTATTGCTGAAAGAAAACACCAGAACCACCAATATTTTTCTTTTCTTGACATACTTGCAGATATATATTTTTATGTTTATAACAGAAGTTAATAAAGAAACATGCCCAGCTTATTATTTCCAGATTGATGGCAGAAATAGCTTCTAGCCTTTCTGATGATGTAGAAGTTTATCCATATATTGATGAAGCAGCAGCTGTGATAAATTACTTCCAGAAAAGAACACTTCTCATTGCTTTTCTCTCTTTTCCTTACGACTTGTGTTATGAAATGAAATCTGACTGGGATTGTCTTTAGGAGGCAGAAGTGATCATTTGCAGAACACTGTGTGTGCTAACATCTAATATTCATCTCTGCTCCAGGTATTATATTATTGTTAATTTTGAATAAAAGTTGCATCTCACTTTCTTGTATACCATTTCTGCGTCTGCTTCTAGATGAATAAAATAGATATATTAGAATAGATATCCTTATTCTATTTGTTTTTCTTTTTTTTTCCTTTTTAACTCTACACATTTATTTAAAGTCTAGGTAGATTTAGCTAGTTTCTCATTGTTAAGTAAGGCAACCAAAAACTATTCATGTATATTGCATGTAACAGTTAACTTGTTTCAAGAAAGCACCAGCAAATAAGCCATCTCTTACTTTTATCCCCAAGTTCTAGCAGAATAAAAGGTGACACAAATAAGCAAATCTGGTGAATAAAAATATACTGAGCCCAACTACTATGAATTATTCCTATCATCCTACTATTACATTTATTTAATACTACAAGTCTTTGCTAAAATGTCAACTTCTCAAGGAAGCCCTCTCGACTATGTTATTTAACATCACAAACAATCCCCTCACTTGGCACACCTACCCTTACTCCCTTTCTTTCTTTTTCTCCACGGCATTTATCCATATCAGACATACTTCATCATGAAGACCAAGATTTGCATCTGAATTGTTCAATAATTTATCCCCAGTGTCTGGCACATACTAGCTGCTCAATAAATATAGGATGAACGGATACTATAACACATAGATAAAATATGGTAGGTACTCATTAGAACACTTATCACACTTGATCTTAAGTTATGTCATCAACGACTCCCTCCACCCCCTGCTCCTCTCCCAGTCTTCACTGAATGAGTAGCACCATCAATGAACGGCTCATGCCAAAAACTTAGGAGTCATCATCAATTTATGTCTTTCCCTTATCCTTCTTATCATTAAGCCATTGGTTCTACCTCCAAAATATATCTTGGATTTTTCTACTTCTCTCTATCTCGGCTGTCTCCACCATTATCTCTCTCTTGAATAAGAGCAATACCCTTATAACAAGTATTTCTCCTTTAAACTTGTCCCTCCCAAGAGAGTCAGATGAACCTCTTGACACAAGAATAAAGTCACGTCACTTCTTACTTAAAATGTCTCAATGACTTTCTGTTGTTTACAGAGAAAATCTATACCCCTTACTACAACCTACAAGGCTGCATGACCTGGTTCCTATCTGCCTTCCAACATTATCCCTCACTGAGCTATACTGTTCACCATGCTCCAGCTACACTGGCTTCTCATTTGTGTTTCCGGAATAAACCAAACTCTTTCTGAATTGCCATTCTCTCTACCTGGAGCACTCTTCCCTCATATCTCTACAAGGTTCATACTCATCCTTTGGACAGCACCTCAAATGTCATCTTCACAGGTCTTCCCATGACCACTCTAATTAAGTGGCCTCCCCAGCCCCTCTCTTATCATCTTGTTTATTACTGCCGTAGTTCTTATTACCAGTTTATTTGTTTACTTGCTATTCATTAGAATGTAAGTCCTAATAGGTCAGGGACTTTGCCTTTTTGTATTCATGGGGACCAATAAAATGCCTGGAATAGAAAAACTGTTCTGCATACAGCAACTAAACCAATAAATATAGCATTCTCCTCACCAGAGTGTGTACCCCTCATCTTTGTAATTCCAATGCCTAGCCTATAACAGGCAGGCTACAAATGTTGAATGAAGTGAATGAGAAGCCTTAAATCTCTTATTGCTAACATGAGTGCCACCCAGAAAGACTTTTGTTCATAAAGATCTGCATACGATAACTAGACTGAGAGAAAATGTTGAACTTATTCAATTGACATTTACTAAGTTTCCATCAAGTGCTGGAAAAAAGCACAGGGCAATTTGGGTTTTGATGTGAGAACAGAGACTATCATTTCTTAACTATTTGATAAGCCCTTAAATGTAGGATACACACATTCATCAAGGCATCTGGCAATATTTTTCATTACATCCTTATTTTCAACATGCAGAAATGTGGGTTGGATAGTAGCTCTGCTAATGGATTTGGTACAATAAAGTGGTTGGACAAAGAGTTCTACTCTAAGAGTGTCGAGCATGTTCAACAGCTCATTCAATGCAGCAAATACTTGTTGAACAGCTCCCGCCAGCCAAGTGCTGAGCTTGATGCCAGAATAATAAAAGAATTATGTGTAGTCTCATACCTAGAAGGGTAGCCATTAGCCACACAGGGCTAGTCTGAATTGAGTTGTGCTGTAATTGTGAAACACACACCAGATTTCAGAAACTTAACACTAAAAAAAAGAAAATATAATAATTTATTAATACTTTCTACATTGAAACGTTGAAATGATATTTTGGATATATATAACATTAAAATGAATTTTATCTGTTTCTTTTTTTTTAATTTGGCCACTAGAACATTAAAAGTTACATATGTGGCTCACATGTGTGGCTTGCATTATACTTCTATTGGGCAGCACTATTCTAAGACTAGGAAGATTAAGTGGGTGGTGTACAAATGCCATACTCTTTGTATTTAGGTATCGAAAAATCGTTATATCTAATATCAAATTAGATACAATTTGATATTAAATTAAATAGACAAAAATCCCTACTCTCATGAAGCTTACATTCCAGATGGCTTGGAACAGAAAGGCTACCTAGTGCTAGTCTGAGGCAAAGCTATGATTGAGCCACTCATGCACTTTTTTTACGCTGGAAATTTTTATGGGGACAGCCATTTATTTTAGATACAATAATCGTGCTGGCACCTTTTGCCTTTATCACCGCTGTATTTCCTCCCTTTCTTTCTAATCTGTTTCTTTGCTCATCACCATTGCAAAACGACAATTTAAAATTGTTTACACTTTGCAAACATTAATAAAATATATTTTGCCATTTAATAAAGTATTAGATATTAATGCGTTCTCTTAGGTCTGGGTTCCTACACATTAAAATTTCCCACTTTTAAAATTGTAACATAAATATGTTTCATTATTAAAATTTATAAATTATAGATAAGCATAAAAATTAAGAGATGTATATATTCCTGGTCTTTTTATAGCATGATCTATGCATACATACAAATGCAGATTTAGGCATATTTTTCCAAATCTGGCAGTGCTTCTGCAGTTTTGTATTTTATTGTACTATTAAAAATATTAGAACGCTAGTCTTTTTGGAATTGGTTTAACAAATTCCTTAACTGGAATTTCAGCCGTCTATCATCTTTGCGAGCTGTCTTTATTTTTTAATTTATTTTTTTATAATTTTTATTTATTTATTTTTCCCCTAAAGCCCCAGTAGGTAGTTGTATGTCATAGCTGCACATCCTTCTAGTTGCTGTATGTGGGACGCAGCCTCAGCATGGCCGGAGAAGCGGTGCCTCGGTGCACACCCGGGATCCGGGCCCGGCCGCCAGCAGTGGAGCGCGCGCACCCAACCGCTAAGCCACAGGGCCGACACTGAGCTGTCTTTAGATTTAAGAAGTTTTAACGAGCTATCATCATCAAATGACACTTAACAAACATCTTGTGTTGGGCACCTGGTATGTAAGAACATTAAGTAATGAAGAATTTCCATATTTAGTTAGATCAATTGATTCACACCAAGTCAATGATACTAGAGAATGTTTTGTGGATAGAATGATTACCTTCATCATAATAACAGAAAAACTCTAAAAACATACACTTAATGATTCTTTATTGATCTAAACATACGTAGAACTTATGTATACTTTTGACCTCTGTCCTGTCATGGGGTAAGACTTTCCAAACATCGTATTTTCTGAATAACTTAGTAGAATTTGAGAAAATATTCCAAAGATGTTTGGAACAGAATTCAACTTAATGGAAATTTGTGTGCACCCCCCGGTACAGGGTGAAAACTCATCTAATACCCTTGGTATAAGATGATTGCATCTGTAAGGCAGCCCCACAGTATGTACCTGATATATAGTTAGCCAGCTACTCCAGAAACCTATCATTGTGATGTTTTGGATTTTGGTGAGTTCAGTCATGGTTATTCAATAACGGATAAGTTCTTATATTTGTTTTATATCAGTCCTTTCTACTCAGGTCTTTGAAAGAAAGCACTAAGTAAATATTATTAAACCTATTATCTGCCTTTCATAATTGCTTAATTTTATCTTTTTCAACCCAGGAAGTCCTAACTTTTTCACATGTGCCATTATGGAATACTAATTCCTTGATCATTTTATCTCCCCTGAAACTCTTTTAAGTCTTTCTACATCTTTGTTAAGGTGTTTACCAGAATTGGATATTGCAAGTAAGGAAGCACTGTGATTTTAAGCAAAGATTACAAAGTAATTTCTTTTTTTTTTTCTTTGCAAGTAAATGCTGTCTCACATTTTATTGGTCTTTTTGAAAAAGCATTACAGTAAATTACTGCTTTCAAAGAATGGGACTTAATGGCTTTAAGCCTTGTTATCTAGTAAGCACAATTTGAATTAGTTTCCTCCAAACACGTTTCCTTACATTTGCCAGCATTAAGCTTGATATTAGATATAATGATTTTTCAATGCCTAAATACAGAGTGTAGCATTTTATGCCATCCACTTAATCTTCCTACTCCCTAGAATAGTGCTGCCGAATAAAAGTATAATGCAAGCCCTACATGTGAGCCACATACGTAATTTTTAATTTTCTAGTGGCCAAATTAAAAAAATAAAAAGAAAAAATTAATCTTAATGTTATGTATATCCAAAATATTATCATTTCAACATTTACTCAATATAGAAAGTATTAATAAAATATTGTACATTTTTTTCATACTAAGTTTTTGAAATCTGGTGTGTATTTCACAATTACAGCACAACTCAATTCAAACTAGCCATGTGTGGCTAATGGCTACCATATTGGAAAGCACAGTTCTAAAACCAAGCTGTCAGGCCATATGTTGATGGAAACTTTAGAAACAGTATAGTTTGCATTCTCAGGTTACTATATTACCAAGACTCTCTGCTCTTTAAACACTGAATATAAATTAATCTATTAAAAACATCACCATAATTATACATTTACAACAATTTAGGTTAGTTGTTTTAAAATGATAGAAAAAAAATACTGGGTTTCCCATCAGCCTCTTAGCTCCAACAACCATTACCATAATGAAGCAAATTCCCAATCTTTTCGCTGAGTTTAATTAAAACATGCCATTTTAAAGGTAACTCCTTTAAAGATGACTCCAGGGCTGCCGACGTGTTTGTTTTACTAGTAATAGAAAGGCCTTTCCCCACTCATATGAGGCTGGAACAATATTATTCAAATGATTTAATATCTTTGAAAGAACAAAGTACAGAAATATTTACATAACATAACACCGTAGGTGGAATATCCATCTTAACCTAACGTTAAAAATGACAAAGGGGAGATAAACCAGCATAATACATCTTATTTATTTTCCAATAATACAGCTGGGACATTCCATACACCTAACTTCTTTAACATGTCAGGAAGAGTAACCTATTTGTATTTAATTTTCTCCTGCACATATTGCATGAATAAAGTGTGAAAATACATTTGAACACTTCTTTTAGAAGCAACTATACTTCTCTTTAGGTTATTTAATTTTTAGTGAGAATCCACCAAATCTTATTTCAACTATAAAAAGGTAAATAATTAAAGAAAAAAATGGGGTGGGTACAACTTACTATTATGTTATAAACATGATCTTTAAGCCCACAGTTTAAATTCACAGCTTTCCAGTAGATCACAGGAAAGTCAATGTAAAAAGTACTAAAACTTTTGCCAATAAATCCTATTTAAAATATTCTATTAAAAACTATAAAATATTCTATTAAATCTAAATGTTGAGAGCAGTATTAATAACAGAGAGCTTACAAAGAAAGTTTTCAGGACAAACATAAAACAAGGTGTTCAGGGAGTCACATTACAAGATCCAGAGATTAGAATTTACTAGAGTGAGGATGTGATGCTCATATGACTGGCAGACAGGGGCGAAGTCCAGAGAGATCAGCTAAGGCAAGAAGGACTAGACAGCCCCTGTAGGTTTCCAGTTAAGGGAGACTGCACAGGAGGGTTCAAAGCACAGGTTCTATGAGATGATCTGATGACCAGATGATTACAAACTCTGAATTTTGAGAGATCAGGAACCAAGGCAGGAATAAGGCCACGAGAGGGAGGCAGGGTATTTCCTGTGCTGGGCCAGAGCTGGGCTTCAGGGAGTGGGCAGACCTGACACCACAGGCCCAACGTGGCAAAAGGAACAAGGAAAAGGATGAAGTGACAAGAACATACCGAGACTGTCATTATTGAAAAAGTATGTCATCAGAGAATTGAAAGTGAAATAGATTTTTTCATTATAAAAATTCCTCTGAGCATCCTTCATTTTCCCCTCCAGAAGAAAGTAAATTTAAGATAATGAATCATATTTACCTTCTCAATATGTATTTATATACTTAATATGCTTCACATACTATTTGCTACTTTTTATCACCAATATTAAAAACAATTATCTGAGGAATAGCTTACACACTAGATTCCTTAAGAGCAGACAAGAAAAATTAAAACCAAAAACTCACTCTTAAAAAAAATATAGTTTCTGAAATGCAGTCATTGCATGATCTTGGTCAACAGAGCTAAGGTAGCCATATAGGGGGTTTACTGGGTGCAAGGGCACCTAAGGATTACCGGTGTCTAGTGTGATGGGCCAAAGACAGAATTAAGTAGAGCAGAATTCCAACTTCAAAGTCTAGTCTGGTAATTCCAAGGTTGACAAAAAGAGAGAAGTAACAGAAGAAGAGAAAATAAAAAGAGAAACTAAGAAAGAAAGAAATCAGAACAGAATTGGAACAAGTAAGCAGCAGATGCATGTTAGTGGAGAAGACCAGAAATGGAGAGAGAAGATAGAGAGGTAAGAACTGTGTGTGTGTGTGGGTGTGTGGGTACATGTGTGTGCACGGGGACGGGCATAGGGCTGCCTGCATCGCATCTCTGAGAGTGTAAGACATCGCTCTTTTTAAGGGTAGGGTTCACAACTACGTACATTTAAAATTTTTAGCCTTGAGACATTTCTAAAAAGGCAAACAATAATATTGCAGACATAAATTACATAAGTTCATACACAAGTTTAGTAAGTCTTATTAAGCACATTATGAATAGGCTGTCTTCCTCAAGTAAAACAAATGGGTGCAATAAACAATAAGTCTGCTAACTATAAGGGACAAAACAGGCAGTGTAGAACACGGCGATGGCAACCACAGCAAACCAGATGGAGCAAGATGACACCCGGTCCCGGAAGAGGAAGATATTTAGATCCATCACTGATCCACCTCTTAAACAAGGGAAAATTGGTAAACATAACCCTGGCCATAAGTACAACGATGATGAAGATAATTACAATTCTGTTTTTATCCTTCCTGTGTGGGCCCTATGCCACGTGCTTTCGAATCATTACCCAGAGCAGCCTGCAAACCTGGTATTGTCATCCTCATCACGTATATAAGCAAACAGGAGGCAGAAAGATTCCCGAACTTGCCCAAGATTATACAGCAACAGATGGAGTTGTTGAGGATGAAGTCCAAATTGGTTCTACAACTACGCCTCTCACTTACACCGGAATCTAACCAGGGACGGAAACTGCAACAGCTCTGAGGGAAAGATAGATGGTCACTCCACCTCCAGTTCAAAGTTCAATGAAGAGGCCAATTACCGAGCAAATGCATTTGACTCGTTTGAGCGGGTTTAAATAAATTTAAAATAAAACAAAGCCAGAATATACACTAGAGAAAATCTGATGTCAGTTTACTGAAAACGCATTTATGAGCAGTCTATCTCCTTAATATTTCTACAGTGCTGATCTAAAGTACTCCATCAAGTCCTCCCAACATCTATCCTAGTGAGTACCAATAAATAACGGGGAGTCCCTCTGGCTACAAAAAAGGCAGGGACAAATTGGTTATTCTTGCTCATGGTGATATTGTAGGCAGTCACAAAATAAAGTCGCTGATGAATACGTTACCTCCTGGGACTTTCATGCATGTGGTATACACACTAATGCATGAATTTACCTACGCATTTTGCATCTCTCACTAATATCAATGGAATGTTTCCAGAACCATTGGCTTACTAGAGAAAAGCCAAGTTATGCAATTGCCAGATAGATCTCATTATGCCACTTCTTTCATTAAAAACCACCTATGGCAACCCCTTCCACTGAGAATGAAATTCAAAGTCCTTTGTTAGGTATTTAAAGCCCTTTCCAATTTCCTTTTTCAACCTATTTCCCACTATATGGTCCCTTCTCTGTGTCCACTCTTCTCGTCTTCCTCCTCTTGGCCTCCCTCTACACCCTAAACACCAGCCCCCATGAGTTTGTTCTGTGGGAGATCAAAATTGGCCACCACAGAATATGTCTCTTTACCTTGATTATTTTCTCTGACTGACATTTGACCTCCCCCACTAACTGCCTAAATGAATTTAACTCTGGGTATGGATAATTTACATTTATAAGGGAAATCTCCATTTGTAAAGGTATCTTCCTCTCTGTACTGGGAAGAGAGGGGGGATGACCTCATCTCTAGAAACTCTTACCAGTAGGGAAGGAGAGGACTTAAATCTGCATACTCTTGATTACTGTGATTTCTGTCTCCCTCCTCTCTCCCTCCCCACCCCCAACATCCTCCTTTGTCTTTATCTAAATCTATTTAAGAAGGAAACCTCCGCCATTTTGTTGAGAAACTCAGCTTCCCTGGTTTCTCCTATGTATATATGTTATTAAACTTTGTTTGATTTTCTCCTGCTATTTGGTCTCATTTCAATTTAATTTGTAGCCCAGCTAGGAAGGACCCAGAGTGGGTAGAAGATACTCTTCCTCCCCCAACAGTTTCCAGATTACGCTTTATATTCTCCTGCCATAACGAAGGTTTTTTTTCAAACTGTGTATTTTCTCTGGAATAACCTTCCCACTACCACTTCTCTAACTATAAAGAAGCTAATCTTTTGGAGGTTCTTTCAAATTACACTCCTTTTTTAAACCTTCCTTGTCATTTGGTAACTCTAGGAGCCTTTACTGTACCCCACTCAGCCTTTCCTTAGGGTTCCTAGCTCATGTACCTGCTTTTCTCACTAGAGTGCTAGATCCGCCTGGATCATCCTAGAGGGTGAATATGTTGTTTATTCACTGTTTGATCTTCTTCTCATACTACCTACTACACTATCTCATATAAGAGTATGACGCATATTTGTTTAATTTTAGGAATATCTGTAGAGCTTACTCTGAGAAAATGGCTTTAATAGTAACCTGTAATTGGATATTATCTTTCTGCCCTTGAATGTCACCTCTCTGGTTCAGTCTGTGGATCAGCATTCTCTAAAAAATAAGTAAAACTATTTTTGTTGAAAGTGACTGACAATAACGTCAAAGGCATGATTTCTAATGTTGCTAGTGCCTGATATTCTGCTTGCAGTCAAGCATTAAGGAGAACCTCAAGCCTAAAGAAGCCATATATCTGCTCATTAAAAACACATGAAGACTTGGGAATAAAACCTTCACAAAGCATCCTGGCTCAAAGCTTGGAATGTTGAGGAGCATCCTCATTCTGCATGTCCAGGGAACAAACTTGAGACTTGTGGGAGGAGAGAAGAGCAAGAATGAGTGAATACAGAGACATCTGTGACCTTTGAGTAACTAAGCATGAAACCAGGAGGTAAGTATTGGAATGATACAGACCATTACTGACCACTGGAAAAAGAGAAGGAGACGAAGAAGATGATGGCAACACTGAAGGAGGAGACATGGAGGACAAAAAAATACTTGGGGAAAGTCTCCTTTTTTTGTGCTGTGGAGTCACTAATTAACATTACTGAAAAGTAGTTACCCGACAATGACCATGACCTGACTGGGAGCACAGAGCAGTGCTATCAAATTCCCCGAAAGAATACACGAATGCGTAAAGAGACATGCATCCCTATGTTCGTTGCAGCATTATTCACAATAGCCAAGACTTGGAAACAACCTAAGTGCCCATCACGGGATGAATGTATAAAGAAGATGTGGTATATGTACACAATGGAATAATACTTGGCCATAGAAAAGATGAAATCTTGCCATTTGCAACAACACGGATGGACATTGAGGGTATTATGCTAAGCGAAATAAGCCAGAGAAAGTCAGCTACTGTATGATTTAACTCATAAGTAGAAGATAAAAACTACCACAAACAAGTATATAGATACAGAGATTAGAATGGCAGTTACCAGAGGGGAAGGAGGGAGGGAGGTGGGTGAAAGAAGTGACAGGGCACATGTGTACGGTGATGGATGGTAAATAATCTTTGGGTGGTGAACATAGTGTAGTCTACACAGAAATAGAAACATAATTATATACATCTGAAATTTACATAATGTCATAAACCAATGTCACCACAATAAAAAAAATTAAAATTAAAAAAAATGCAAAAAAGAAAAAAAAAAGAAGCCCCCAAAGTCTACAGCATGAGCTGACAGGGAATGTTAGCTAGGGGACAACCAGGTAAAACACATTTAGGCCCACCCCGTACCCTCTGTATAAGGGCTTCCCTGACTCCAACATATGACAGTAATCAAAACGTATGAATAATGATGCCACCGAGCCACTAAGAAAAGATTAAATTGTATCCAGTATACTTTGGCTAAGATAGTTTGGAAGGACATGGTACATTTAAACTGATTTTCAGCCTATCAGAATTAAATTTTAAAGTTCTAACTTAAAGGATTAAGCAGTCAGCTTTACGGCAAAACAAAACTTTTAAAAATAATCGATTCTCTATTGATCTAGCCAGCTTCAGATTTATAACAGCAAATAGGCTACGGAATTATGATGAGACCATGGATTCCTGTCTACAGATGCCCTGGCTGTCTTTGTAGCTACATTGTTCTAATGCCCAAGGAGAGCTAAACTTATATCTCTTCAAAATCTGTAAACACGATTATTTCCCTCTTCTGAAACTAGTACTGAAATTTTTTAAACTCTACTACTGTTGGTGAAAAAACAAAATAGATTTTTTTTTTTACCTATAATTTTTCCATTGAGTGGAAAGTCAGGGGTAGGCAGACTCTAAGTTTTGAGAGTGTGTGTTTCATATTCAAATTAACTAGCATGGTATTGGGCATCTTACTGGGATGCAAAAGCTGCATTATTTGCTGCTGTGCAGAATTAGTGCCCGCAACATTTTTCATAAAATGCAAAGAGCAGCTCTGTTAACCTATTATGTTCTAAGCTCTTTTACATCATAGCTTTGCTTAACTAAAACAATTCTTTCAAATGAGGGCACGACAGGCTAATGACCAGTGCAGTACCTTAAAAGTCAAAGAAATGTGAATTGTAGACCAATCAGGTCATGATTTTCTATCAAAAACCAAATACATTCTTCTGGGTGTGTCCTTCACATGGGTCAGTATAAGCTATTCCTATTATTTCTGGAAGTATCCGGATTTACTAACACATAAAATCCTCAGGCTAAAATTATGAAAACATTTATTTCATGCCGAAAAAACATAAAAGGAGTAATCATTGGCGTGGTATTTTACGGTGCTCTCCACTTAGTTTTTGGCCTTTTTCTTCTTCTTTGGGTCTGACCTTTTCAGTATGTTGAAACTTCTAGTTCTATAAACCCATGGTGATGCTCACTGCCCTGGATAACTACGGTGAAAAGCAGTGTGATAGCCCTTTCTCTTGAGACGATGAGGTTAAATCTAAAAAGCTAAGCACCTTAAAGATCCTTTTTGAATATCTCCACATTTTACACAAAGCACTGACTTCACTACAAAAACATTGGAGAGGGTGTGTGGACAGGCTTTCTGTTACTCTTTATACTTTCACAAATTTTTATTTTACGTTCATCTGGTACCCCAAAAATTAATTTTCTACAGTATTATGACCAATATGCCATCACATAAATATTCTTTCTTTCACTCAATGAAGTGCACTTGAAGAAAATCCAGTTGAAAGCATATAAGTACCCCTGTGGTCACCCAGAAAACCTATTATGATGAGTTATGTATATGTCCAAACACATGAGATCACAACTTCATGAAATCCTCTGACTGAGAGTGTATCGGGGGATAAGCTGCATAACAAAAAACCAGCAATAGCAGTAACAGCAACATTAATAATGTGGGATCAAAAGTAATTATTTGTGACATATAGTGTTGATTGGTTATCTATAATTCTTAAAAGTCTTCATACTAAAAACAATAACAGAAAAATGTATAAATTGGGTACAGTATGTAAAATGAATAAATGAAAGCAGAGAAGACAAGTGTTTTATAAAATTAAAAATCTACTCCAAAACTCAACTCTAGAAGGAGATAGATAGGCTCTTAGAATCACAAAATCTCTGCAACTGACCAGCGGAAGGGTTCTTCAAGATCATCTTGTCCAATCCACATTACAACGTGGAAATTTCATACACATCACCCGTGATACCAAAATGACGCAATCCCAGCTGAAACACTCTTGGGATCAGAGCACCCATAGACTTCATTGCTAGACAGCTCTACTTGTTAGAGTTCAACCTTTAACTGATGTGGAGGGAGTCTAAATTGGCATGGCTGCCAAGAAGAGTATGAACATATCTATGAAAATTACAATGGCACACACTCTTTGACCCGGTAATTCTATTTCTGGGTATTTATACCACAGAAATACTTAAATATATGCACAATGATGTATTTATAGGGCTATTAATTATAATATCATTTATAAGAGCAAAAAATTAGAGAAGTTCACATAAATTTTAATAATAGGAAATTAATTAAGTTTAATAGCTTATGTGTCATCCATATAAGGGAATACTATACAGTCCTGAAAAATATTGAAGCTCATAAATACTGATATGTAGATATCTCCACTGATTAGAACATTGTATGAATATGGTATCATTTCTATTAAAGAGAGGAGCAAAAAATATATAAGCATATATACAGATTTTTTGTTGTATATGCATAAAATATCTGAAAAATACACAAAAAAAGTGATGATAACATCAGATGCCACTTATAGAGGAGCTGTTTGGGTAAAAGGAGTGGGCAAAAAACATTTCACTGTATATATTTTTGCAAATTTCAAATTTTAAACAATATGAGTATATCACATATTTTGAAAAATAAAAAATACATTTTAATTAAGATGAAAAAGATCACTCTATATGTTAGGTAAAGAATATGGCTCATTGGAGGATAAGAGTAAATGCAGGGAGACCTCTTCTGGAATGGTAGTGAGGGAAATAGGGTGGTATTAGTGGGGCTGACATATCTAGAGTATGTGTTGAAAACACAGCTGACAGGACCCGACAATAACAAGATATAAAGGATGAGGGGGGAAAAGGGCACTCCCAGCTGACATCTGCACCTTTGGCTTGAGATATTGGGTAAACAATGTTGGCGTTTGTTGAAATAAGTATGACTGGTGACATGCAGGTTAGTAGAGGTAAGAAGACACAAACAAGAACTTGGTTTTGGATACACTGAAGTAGAGAGTCTGTTAGACTTTCGAGTCAAGATGTTAACAGTACATCAAAGCTAATGAAAGTGTCTACTGGTATCTACTTGTAATTTGCAGTTCTTCAATTGTCAGTGAGGCTGGGCATTCTTCTTGTGATTGCTAGTCATTTAAATTTCTTCTGCACGGGGGGTGGCCTGGTGGCACAAGCGGTTAATTGCCCGCGCTCTGCTGTGGCAGCCCGGGGTTCACCGGTTTGGATCCCAGGCGCACACCGATACATCGCTTGTCAAGCCATGCTGTGGTGGCGTCCCATATAATGTGGAGGAAGATGGGCATGGATGTTAGCTCAGGGCCAGTCTTCCTCGGCAGAAAGAGGAGGATTGGCAGATGTTAGCTCAGGGCCGATCTTCCTCACAAAAAATAAATAAAAATAAATTTCTTCTGCTGTGACTATCTGTCCATAATCTTTGCTCATTTGTCTATTGGGCATATTTTTCTTATTAATTTGTAAGAACAGTTTGCATATTGAAGGAAATTATCCCTTTTATCATATATAAAAAGATTTTTTTAACTTTTTAAACTGTTTTTTAAAACAGCTCATCACTTTTACATTATTTACACTATCATTTTGCTTAGAGAAATTCTTAATTCTTAGGTAGTCATGTTTACCAGCTTTTCCTATCTTCTGACATATATTCCTTTCATAATCAGAAAAAAACTTATTTAAAGACAAATCTCATTACTAATTACTAATGTTAATGTAAATTCTACAATAAAAAATTTGTTTTATATGATTTCAGAGGGTTTGCAAAAATTAGGCAGGTTTTGAGAGCATATATTTGTCATTTTTGTGGTTAAACCACTGGAATATCTTTTATAAAGTTAATGCATTGCTTTATTTCTTAAGAAAAATTGGGTATTTAAGGACATTCTCCAATTCAACACCTATGATAAACTCAGTATTCCTTAGAGGAATGGTAGGTATTATTTTTGTTTACAGCACTAAAACTCAGCTGGAGATAATAATTGTGTTTGCATAGCATATTTTTAAAACATGTTGGCACAGTGACTTTCTTCAATTATTTTTAAAAGCACCAGTGTAGTAGGAGAGACACTGCTATTTTTTAAATGCTACTCAGTACAACTAACGACTTTATAAAATAGGTAATTATTTCCTTTTGAGGTCAGAAGTAGATTTAACGTTAGAGGAGAAAACCAAAATAAATGTGATTGGCTTTTCTCAGAATAGTAAATTAGCACTTGACTACCACCTGCACACTGGTCTTCGTCTACAGAACTAGTGACTAAATTTGATGCAGCAGCCGGGTACAGAGATGCCTCTCTCTGTTTACCTCACAGAGGAAACAGCTGCTTTGTACTGACATCCATTATACCTGTCTTTATTTTTTTTTTTTTGGTGAGGAAGATCAGCCCTGAGCTAACATCTGCCAATCCTCCTCTTTTTGCTGAGGAAGACTGGCCCTCGGCTAACATCCACGCCCATCTCACTCCACTTTATATGGGACACCACCACAGCACGGCCTGACAAGCGGTGCGTCGGTGCGCGCCCCGGGATCTGAACACGCGAACCCCGGGCCACTGCAGCGGAGCACAGGCACTTAACCGCTTCAGCCACCAGGCCGGCCCCAAAATTTTTTTGTGTGTGTGTGAGGAGGACCAGTCCTGAGCTAACATCCAACGCCCATCCTCCTCTTTTTTGCTGAGAAAGACTGGCCCTGGGCTAACATCCGTGCCCATCTTCCTCTACTTTATATGGGACGCTGCCACAGCATGGCTTAACAAGTGGTGCGTCGGTGTGCACCCGGGATCCGAACCAGGGAACCCCGGGCCGCCGCAGTGGAGCGCGCACATTTAATTGCTTGCACCACCGGGCCGGCCCCAATACGTGTCTTTAGATCCAACAGCTGTTCACATTAATTTGGGCTGCCCACCTGTTGAAGCAACCTGTTCAACCTCAGTCACCTCAGCTAGTTCACCACTGAATGTGAGCAACCACAAGGTGACTGACATCTGAGAGAACCGGTTACAGACTGACAAAAATGAAATCTCACCCACAATGTCTACAGGCTTGCTGGAGAACCCAAAAGAACTACACGCTTGCCAGAAGACCCAAAAGAACCTTAATCTTCTATTGCATATGCAAAGCATGTCTTACTTCAAATTATTTTCAGAGTCTACTGAGTTGCAGTCACACAAATCTCTAACAAACTAAGATCTGACATTAAAGAGAGATTTATTTCAGTCTTTTATTTTGTTCAACATTTGTTTTTCTGAAACTATACATTAATTGCTTTTTTTTTTTTAAGTGATTAATTTTAAAAATGGAAGTGACTCCCTACCCTACCAACACCTTCCTATTTCCACTCTCCAAGGGTTAGCACTATTCACATTTTGGTGGGTATCTTTCCAGACCCCTTTAAAGCTGCATATTATGCATACATACATATCATATATGTGTATATTTATGTATATGGATATATGTATGTATATATACACATATCAATCCATAGTCCTGTTTAAAAAATGGTATCATACTAAAAGTTCTATAATTCCATTTTGTACTCAATATATCACAAAACTCTTTCCATTAAAGTAATTACAGTTCTGCTCCACTCTTTCTTTTGATGTCATGGTGTATCATGCTGGGCATGTATCATATTTTATGTAAACATTCTTCCTTTAGGGGACATTCCCATTGGCTCTGGATTTCATGATTAAAAATAATTCTGTAATGAAGATATACCACTGCACTCTTGTTCACGTATTTCTGTGGGACAGAATATTAGCAGTGGAATTTCTGGGTCAGAGCATATGTGCACTTACATTTTTGATAGGAATTATCAAAATGCCTTTGCAAATGGTTGTTGTACTTCACACTACCACGAACAAGAAAGAATATTTTAAAAGACTACATACTCAAAAGTTATTGTAAGAACCTAGTTACATGTGTAACACACTATATGAAGCATGCTACAAGATAAATACATTAGCACTCATTTAAAAATACATTTCAAGGAGAAACTGCACAATGACCTACTAAGAACATCTAGAAAAGGTGATCAACTTTGGGGACTGGGAAGGGGAGGAAATGTTTACAGCCAATGAATGGCAAAAACTCTGGTAATACCACCACTCGGCTCTCAGCAGTTATGGCAATACCCAATTTTTAAAAAACTCAAAAAATATGAATGCTAATCCCTCGGCCACCAGCTTACAAAGTTTTATTCTATGAGGTCAACTTTGTAAACTTTGGTTATATTTCCATTTTCTAATACAAGCTGACAATACTTTTTGCGGAAATAAAAAAAAAGAAGAAAAGGAAAGTAGTGTTTCCATTTGTTCTTACAGAAAGGTTAAGTGCTTTTGATGCTTCTTGTTTTCCTTAAAAAAAAAGCAAACACTAATTTCTACTTTTGTTTCTTCAGAAGGAAGACCATGTGATTCGTTCCCTGAGGCAGTGATTCTCCAGGGTGAGTCCATCACCCCGCAGAGCCCTTGCCAACGCCAGAAGGCATCCCCGTGGGCACCAGTCCTTCTACACTTCCTGTCATGACTTTCCACGCTGCTTCCACACTTTCTCACTAACTCAGTTTCTTTATCAGGGAAATGAACACATAAAAAAACAGAAAAACAAACAAAAATTACTATATAAATCTATACAAAGACTTTCCGAAAAAAATGTTTCACTGACTTTAAATTCTTAGGATCAATGGTACTAGACTTTGGGATTTCACGGAGCAGAAAATGAGAAGGGAAGTGGGTAATTCAACATGAGGTCATCGATTATTCATTCTTTCAGACAACTATGTAAACAAACAAACGAACTCAACCAAACAACCTAGAATATGCTAGCAAAGTTATTTTATAAAGTAATAGCTATTTTAACACCAACAAGGGCAGTTTTGCCTAGGCAACCTTCCATGCCATAAGTACAGACACTACCTACCATTTCCTTTTCTGGTTTTGAGGCAGAGGTTAGAAACTCACTGACACTTTGGAACCAGTGCTCTGCGATAGCTCACTGGTGCTGATGAAACCCAGATTTCCAAAAGTTTAAATATTTAAAAAATCACCGTGCTGCTTATATAATGAAGAATTTCTGTTAATTTTAGCTGCACATTCCCAGTATTTTTTTGCTTTTCCTTCGTCTTATTAAACCAATGAGAATCTCCAGGCATGCATGTTTTGCATCAAATTCAAGAAACACCTCTATAACTCATTCTATTTGGATTTTTAGTTTTACCCATATTCATCCCAGGAAAATGAAATCATTGAAAAGCAAGTGCCAACAGTGTGGGTATATGGGCTCCCTTAAGCCATTCTTCACTGATGAGCTTTTCCTATGGCTACTAGGAGTGGGTCATCTACTCCAGCCCCACACGTCATAAAATCAACAGAGCTCAGGCTGAATATTTTTATTACTCCTTTCTTCCTTTCTACAAATATTAACTCACAGGCAATCTAGTATAATATTCAAAAGCACAGGCTGTGGAGCCAGACAGCCAGCATGAATGCCCCCTCTGCCACTTATTAAGTCTGTCACCCTGGACAGGTGACTTACCTCTCTGGGCACCATTTTCCTCCTCTACAAATGGCAAGAATAACCCCTGTTGTATAGGGTTGTTGTGATGAATAGACAACTGGATCCACACAGAGTGTTAGAACAGGCCCTGACACATAGTAAGCACTCAGTGGTGTTGGCGATCATGACCAGCCCCTGCCATGCCCCTAGGCATTGTGAATCCATTATTGAGCAATAAAAAGTCCTACCCTGACGGTGTCTAGGTTCTAATAGGAAAGACAGGTATTAAATTACCATGCAAATTGAAAATTGCAACTTCAATACATGATACTCAGAGCAGGTTAAAGGTGCTGTTGAAGCCTGTGGTGTTTGCATCTGAATGGGGGTGCCCCAGGACGCGACCTTCCCCGAGATCTGTAGGATGAGTGGGAGCTAACAACTAGGCACAGAAGAAAAGGAACAAGGTTCCAGGGAGAAGGAACTCACCCTTCTTTCCTTCCTTTCCCTCTTATCTCCCTATATTATAAATATCCACTATTCTAAACATGGCAGTGTTCAAGAACTGCCCAATAATCTACGTATTGGTAGGAACCTTAAACAAAGTTAGAATTTACTCCAGTGCACATAAACTCCGTTAATCTCTATAAAACAATCAATGATGGCATTATATTCTAGAATTCCCCTGCTGGTCCTCCTCCAAAGCCACATGAGAAGAGCTGAAACAGCATACATTTAGTCTGACTCACAGAAGAATACTTATGTCTAAAGTGCACCAAGTAGGGGGCCGGCCTGGTGGTGCAAGCAGTTAAGTGTGCGTGCTCCGCTGCTGCGACCCAGGGGTCGCAGGCTCGGATCCCGGGCGTGCACCAACGCACCACTTGGCAAGCCATGATGTGGCAGCGTCCCATATAAAGTGGGGGAAGATGGGCATGGATGTTAGCCCACAGACAGTCTTCCTCAGCAAAAAGAGGTGGATTGGTAGATGTTAGCTCAGGGTGGATCTTCCTCACAAAAAAAAAAAAGAAAAAAACAGAAAGTGCACCAAGTAAAACATTACAAAGGCATTCAGTACAGAATATTAAAACACAGATTTTTCAACTGCCTACATGGAGGAAATATAGAAAATTTATCCTATAAAAAAACTGTGCGTTTGGACCAGATCCGTTTTTAATCCATGGCTGATGAATCAATCTTTGCTTTGAAACCATATTTTGAGGCAAAACCATATTTTGTCCTACAGCATGGCCTAAGTTGTGAAATAAACATTTCAAGCCCCAAATTTCAAAGGAGTCATAAGTATGTCTGGGGCAGCAATCCTGGAATTACTTTCCCAATCCCTGTCACTCCCTATTCGTAGGAAAACAATTTCCAATTTGCTTTCTACTTTGGACCCCTTGTGGCATCTCAGATTGCATAGCTCCCGTTCAGTGTACCCTCTTGTAGGTGCTCCAAAGGCCCCACACTGGCTGCCTCCATTGCCCCACAGGAAACGGTCCCCTTGCCCTCAGTAACTCTTCTCCATATTCCGGGGCCACAACCCTTCCTCATCACCTGCCTCCAATTCCTTGTAGCAAATTCCCAAGAAGAGTGTTTATAACTTAAATTCTCATTTCTTTTTAAAGCAATAAAATCCTGGCATGAAAACAGATGCAAATAACTTTGTACACTTAAAACAATATCATTCTTTTATAAATGGAGATGATTGTCTTTGCCACCATGACAGCACACTCTCTCCAGACTCCCTGCAGAGTGCTGGGGCCTCAGTCCATCCCTGGGGGCAATGTGATAGTTTTCATAAAGAAAGGAGGAAGACAGAGAAAGACAAACACGGTATGGTATCACTTATATGTGGAATCAGAAAAAAAAAAAAAAAAGAAATCCTTATTTCACAGAAATAGAGAGTAGATTGGTGGCTTCCACGGGTTTGGGGGAGGGGGAAATGGTGAGATGTAGGTCAAAGAATACAAATTTTCAATCATAAGAAGAATAAGTTCTGAGGATGTAATATACAGCATGGTGACTATAGTTAATAATATGGCATTGTACACGTGAAAGTTGCTAAGAGACTAGATCTTAAGCATTCACAGCACAAAAACAAAAGAATAAGCTATGTGAGGTGATGGATGTATTAATGATCTTGAACTTGGTAATCATTCCACAATGTACATGTATATCAAATGATTACACTGTACACTTTAACTATATACAATTATACTTGTCAATTATTCCTCAATAAAGATGGGGCGTTGTTTTAAAAAATAAAAGGAAGGAGGAAGAGAAAAAGACAGAAAATAGTTGCGTGTGGCGCCTCTACACCTTACTACTTTCCAGGCGATTCCTCATGATGAACAAGAAAGCCGTGTGCTTTTGTTTTGAAAGTCTACCCCTTTGTGACACATTAAGCAAATATTTACTTACTTCCAAAGTACCAGGAAAAGAAAGGAAAATGACCAATCTTTAACTTCATAGAGGAAACAGACATTTTACTGACTGTTACAGTTTTAAATTTGTTTTGATATCTATAAGGTCATGAATACAGTCATCTATATTTTTCCTAGTCAGTGCAACAAAAAAAATGACACTCACTAACAAGTCAGAAAACCAAGATGGCAACTACTAATTCCAGAACCCAGGATGTTTTTAGCTCGCATTTTCCTGTAATCCCTGTAAATCTCCCAACAGAGACACTCTACCTCTTTTTCTTTAACAAAGTTAACTTGACCATTAGCTGACGTTTCTAATAAGATTCTATAATAATAGATGAAGCCAAAAAGGAAGCTAGTCCATATTCACTAAGAAAAATGCAGCAATAAGCCCATTTGTGAATGGACAATTTTCACTTATCCACAACTTTGCTCCCTACAAACTTAAAGTGCAAGGGTGCACAATTTAGTGGAAGCTTTTAGAGTACTAGTCAAGCCTCAAAATTGCCCTCACTGACACTTAAAAGGTCCCAGAAAATGACACCAGAGACAAATTTGATGGAGGGTATAAAGAACAAATTGATTGGCATAAGAAGTATTTCCAGAACACAACAAAGGAAAACCTGAGAAGACCACGTCTCACTGGGTCACCAGGTCCCAGTTGAAGCACAAGAGCTGTGTGCTGCCACGTCACCCACAGCCTTTGGTCACCTTTGCACTCCAGCCATCACTACAACAGCCAGCCCCACAGCTGCGACCTGACAGCACCTTACTTCTGTTCGCGGGGACTCCCTCACTTTCCATCCTGAACCTGGTCTGCTGCCAGCTCGTGGGATACACATGGGGACCCACTCAGCCATCTGGCAGATACACTAACCTGGAAAACCAGGCAGTTGACCCCACAGAGTCACCTTGACCAGGGAGAAAGAGAGAGGCAATTTAAAGGGAAAAGGAAGGGCTAGCCTGGTGGCGCAGCGGTTAAGTTCACACGCTCTGCTTCGGCGGCCAGAGGTTCGCAGGTTCAGATCCCAGGTGCAGACCTATGCACCACTTACCAAGCCATGCTGTGGCAGGCATCTCACATATAAAGTAGAGGAAGGTGGGCATGGATGTTAGCCCAGGGCCAATCTTCCTCAGCAAAAAGAGGAGGATTAGCAACAGATGTTAGCTCAGAGCTAATCTTCCTCACTCAAAAAAAAAAAGGGAAAGGAAGAATGTGTGAAGAGGGAAGGGTCCAAGATTCTTCTCCTTTTTATCTTTCCTGATAGCCAAAGGCTGGAGAAAGTAAAAGGGAATTTTGCCAGATTTGAAAGGGAAAAAAGGATACAAGATACTTGAAAAAACTTTTCAGACGTAGTTGGTTACAAGAGGAGTGAAAATCAGCCAGGAATATGCCAAGGACACTTAGAAATGACATGAATCATACTTAATTCCACAAATAGATATCAGGTGACTACATTTATGTGTCGCTTAATGACCGGGATACATTCTGAGAAATGCATCGTTAGGCGATTTCGTTGTTGTGCGGACATCACAGAGTGCACTTACACAAACCTAGATGGTGTAGCCTATACACACCTAGGCCACATGGTACTAGTCTTATGGGACCACCATTGTATATGTGGTCCATTGTTAACTGAAATGTCGTTATTCGGCACATGACTGTATAAGGTACTCAGAGAAGAGGTTCATATTTTAGATATGAAAAGATTTATTTCTTGAGCCTAAAAAGCTACATATATCAACAGAAGAAAGAATAATCAGCTTATAACTAAGAAGACAGACTCTAAAAAATATTATGAGACAAATGGGGAATACTGAAAGTGGTTTTGAATTTGCAATTTAAGGTAGTGATAAGTAAATAATAAAAGAATTACCTTATTTTACCTTTTGATGAAAGAGTCCATGCATGAGACCACCTTTCCTTCAATAATGAAACCCTGCTCACACACTAAGTCCAGACTAGCCACTGACCACTGCACCATCTAAACTTGAAAGTTGAGTGAAGGATGAGGAAGGAGGGGCTTTCAACCTCTCATCAGCTTGCCTCACTCAGCGTCTTTGGGAAAATTACTTCACCTCTTGTCTTAGTGTGTTTGGGCTGCTATAACAGATACCATAGACTAAGCAGCTTGTGAACAACAGAAATTTATTTCTCACAGTTCTGGAGGCTGGGAAATCCAAGATGAAGGCACTGGCAGATTCCGTGTCTATTGAGGAGGGCCTACTTCCTGGTTCATAGATGGCCGTTTCTCACTGTGTCCTCACATAGTGGAAGGGACAAGGGAGCTCTCTGGGGTCTCTTTTATAAGGGCACTAATCCCAGTCATGAGGGTTCTGTCCTCATGACATAATCACCTTCCAAATACCCAACTCTAAATACCATCACACTGGGGGTTAGGATTTCAATAAGTGAATTTGGGGGACACATTCAGTCCATAACACATCTTAAGTTTTGACTGGACCTGCACATTTGTGTTATGTGGGAGAAAACTCAATGATGCCTATGTCCCCTTCCACTCTGAAATGTGGTGGATGAACTGGACGATGGATAGACACACTGTCCATATTTAATCTACGCCTTACTTTAAGACTTCCCATCACACTCTCCTTCTTCCTAGTTGTGGAGATTTTGCAAGGGGGCACCTCGGTTGGCTGCACTACACTTCCCAGAATTCCATTCCCAATGTCTCTGGTTGGGGTAGGCCACAGAGATATTCTTAGGTGGGATCTAGAAGGCTGGAGGGAAGCAGTAGCCACTCCGTAGCTTCTATGTTGTTGCTCACCTGCTGGCTCTTGATGTTGGCATGAGGCATCAGCTAGGTCTGCAAATGCTCCACCTTCCCCTTGTCCTCCTTCAGCATCTCTGACTCCTGGGCCAAGTGTGTTTGCTCAGCTCCTTACTGGAAAGGCCCTGGCTTCTCCAGGACACCACCAAGGTCGGAGGAACGAAAACTGGCTCAAGTTCCATTATCCTGCTTGTGATTTCCAGCTTGGCCTCGCTCTTCCCACTTTATACCCATCTTCCTTCCCAGCACCTGCCCCATGGACTTGGAGCTCGAGCATGGGGTGCGAAGACAGTGACCTTACAGAGACTGACCAGCTCCTGAAATTGTGTAAGGTCAAATTCCTATAACAGATCCTCTTATATATATATAATCAGACACACGTGGGTTGGAGTCTTGACTCTATCATTTACTAGCTATATCACCTTGGGCAATACTTTACCTTTACCCTCTTAAACAGGGATTATAATTGTGACTACCTCACAGAGTCACTGGGTGAGTTAAGTGAAATAGTGAATGTAAAGTTGGCATGGAATGCCCAACAAATACTGTAATTGATTAACTAAAAATCCCAATTACACTGCGGAGTAAATCCCTCTCATTATTCAATAGCTATAGAGCTAACAGAAGTAAGCATCTTGCCTGTGCCCCGTCAAGCTAATAGAGCTCTGGCTCCACTGTGAAACCTAAGAGCATATTACCCTGTTTTTATGAGAGAACAGAACAGAATAGCTAGCATAGGTAAGCCTTGAACCTCTACCTCCAAGGAAATGATGGTAAAGCCACAAAGAATGATACCAAAGTAGAAACCACTGATTACATTAAGATATTTGAATGCCATTTAATGAAAATATAATTTCAATGGAGGAGTTTGATATCTATATTAAAAGATAGTGAATTGTAAGGCATCATATAATGGGGCTATTCTGGTGAACAAAATACTCTGGTTAACTGAAAGCCTAATGGAATAACCTTTCTTTTTTCAGCTTGTAATAAAGACAAAATCATTTAAAGAAGAATTATTTGAGATAGCCTTAAATATAAAAACTGTACTTCTTACTTATTTAAATCACATATTGTCCCCCAAAGATCTAAGCATAGAAAACTGGTTTTCTTTCAGTTAATTAGAATTTAGGCCCACCAAAGAATCTCAAGATTTCAGATCTGTAAGGCACCTTTTAGTTTTTCTTATTTCAGTATCACACATTTTCAAATGAGATTAAAGGGTTCAACGTTTTGCCCACGGTTGCCCAGTGAACCAGTGAAGTGTGGGATGGAGTTGGGATCCGAACGTCAAAGGGTCAGGAAGCCTCTCTTTCGCTCTGTTCTGACCCACACCCACAACCCACTGGCCGACCTCGGCTTGGCTTCAGAGCACCAGCTACATTTGAACACACACATTTCGATTAAACAGCATCATTGTCCTCAGAGCCGTATGCCTTCACCAAATTCTCTGCGAATGTCTTCTTTTCCACAGTCACTCAAGTTTAAAAATCTACTGCCAAATTTTCTTCTTTCTCTTGTGACCTGTGTTTATAGCTAATCACAACTTCTGTGAATCCTCCTTAGAAATGTCTCCATTGTGCTATCCCCTCCTCTTTAAGGTTCTCTCCATCCCTCTCCTGGACAACGCACAGCCCTCCGGTGGCCCCATTACTCCTGCCCCTCCCTTTCCGTACGTTTATGTACTATTTATTCTCATCCCAATCTCCCTCCTTTGTAACTTTGACTATGCCAACTTTTCTGTATAAACCTTTAACACCTCCTAGTTTCTGGATACAATCTCAACTCTACCAGTTAAAACAAAATCTTTCAGCTAAAACTACTTTTGGGTCCTGAGGCAGCTACCCAATTTGGATGGCTGCCACGGCTAGGAGACACTAAAATACAATGTTTAAACGTTAGAGTTTAGACAGGTGTTAGTTTGAATTTTGGCTGTGCCACTGAAGAATTGTGTGACCTTACTCAACTTTATTTTGCTGATATGAAAAATGGGGTTATTTTAGTATCTCATAAAGTTATAACAATTAAATGAGATAATGCATGCAAAATGCTTAGCACAGTGAGAAATGCTAAATAAATGGTAGCTGTTATAAAAATTGATGGCATCTTCTTCAGGCTTCCTCTTTCCTCTCCCCTCACGTAGGGCTGAGGATGGCTCCTAAGCAGAGAGAGCCAGGCCCTTGGTTTCAGCAATGCTACAGGCACAGGAAATTGCACCAACTCACTTTCAAATCTGGACATATTCTGAATACTGCATTTTATGCAATCTCTCGTATCAACTTATTTTCTCTGAAAAAGAAAGTGCAAAGACACATCCTAGTTAATTAGGGGTACTACTTACTTAGGTCAGGGTTAATCAGGCTCTCAATTCATATGATTTTTCATTAAGGATTTCCAATAATAAAAAAAAGTTATTGAAATAGGTACAAATTAAAGAGTTTTCTTGAAACATCCTTATTTGTTCAAACTCGCTTAACGTGGGTGAAGGTCCCTTAAAAAAAATTAGGTCTCAATCGTATAGATTAAAATGATAAATTGTAGAGAATTCTGATGGTGGAAAAGTAAATTTATACTTGCTTGCATGAGTAACTTCTACATTCTTTGTAATGGATTTTACATAATAGGAGCATGTATTTTGTGACAATAATAGGCCCACTCAAGCAGCTGGATATACAGCTAACTCTTCATCACTGTCAGGGTTGAAATAAAACTTGGTTTACTTCTTATATAGAAAAACATCCTGCTTTTCCAAAATACCAAATACATGAACTTAGATTCATTTGGAACAGTTTACTCCTCAGTAGATAATAAATGTCTCATATGAAACAAATCTCTCTCTCTTTCCATACACACACACACACACACACACACACACACACACACACACAGGGAATGAGAAACAGTAAGTCACACATGTTCTGATTCTAGCTCTGCTCAATGGTCTTGGGTATGTTACTTTCCATTTCAGCCTCAGTTTGCTCTTTTGCAAAACAGAAATAATGTCTGATGGATTGTCATGAACATTAAATTAGACATTATATCTAAAAGTACCTAGTAGAATGTGTTACACTTTGTAAGCGTTTGATATACTGTAGCTATAATTATGTATATGAAAGATTTGAGAATATTAACTTCTTTTTCATCTTGCTTATTCCTTTGAAGTTATACTTTTAGGATAACTATATCTGAATATCTATATGCTGTTGTTTTGGTTTACAGTAAAATCATCTTATAATGAAGATCTTCACATTTTTCTAAACCTCCTTTAGATAGAATCCAATAAAAAATGCCCTATATGTATAAATGTGTATATTCTTATTTTACATGTAACAGTATATTTCTAGATTGATTTTATTGATGTTGTAATGGCTGACTTGGATACATTCCAAATCATCCTCACTTTTCCTTTAACTCAGTTAATATATCAGCTCTTCAGCAGATGGGGATCACAATTCATGTTATGGCATTACCATTAACCTCCCTTTATGTCCTATGTAATTTGACTATAATAAATGTTGCAATACTGCTTTATACATAATAGATGCTTAATAAATATTCAATGAATTTAAACTTGGCAAGTAGTCAAGGAGAAAAATTCTATTGTAAGTAAACTAAAAAATCTAACTACACTTCCAGAAATAGGTAAAAGAGCTAAAGATGACACAAAGTTTTAGGTGTTACAAATCTAGAAAAGCATAATCCTCCCAACTCTTGATTGCTAGTGTGAGTCCCGAAATAAATGCCCATGTCTTTTCATCTTAGCAAATTGGCTATCCAACTTTTACAAAAGGACTGTGGTTCTGCACTGTTAAACTCAAATGCCCTTTGCATTGCATTTTCATTACTACAAAACATTTAGAATCTTTTATTTTTTTTGGTGAGGATTAGCCCTGAGCTAACATCCATGCTAATCCTCCTCTTTTTGCTGAGGAAGACCGGCTCTGAGCTAACATCTATCGCCAATACTCCTCCTTTTTTTTTTTTCCCCAAAGCCCCAGTAGATAGCTGTATGTCATGGTTGCACATCCTTCTAGTTGCTGTATGTGGGACGCGGCCGCAGCATGGCCAGACAAGCAGTGTGTTGGTGCGCGCCCGGGGTTCCGAACCCGGACCGCCAGTAGCAGAGCGTGCGCACTTAACTGCCAAACCACGGGGCTGCCCTTAGAATCATTTTGCAGAGCAGTTCATTTTGTGAAGTAGAGAGATGACATAAATGTCTCAGTTATGCATTGAATAAAGCTTTGCAATTTTTAGTCTTCTCATAGCTAATTGAATGAGTGCCTTCATTTCTTAAGTGCCATATAAATTCCACAATTTGAAAAACATATCCAAATACTTATCATATTCCATTATTTTTAAGCAAACTATGAAAAGAATGTGTACATTCTTTTATACTGATAGGATCCCTCAAACCCAATGTGATCACTCCCTCCTCTGAATCCTCCTAGCATGGGATTTGTACTTACTGATATTTACTGGACTCCGTCTGGCTTTTTGATATATTCTGTACAGACTTCTCTGTGTACAGCTTTCCTCATGCCTCACGCTAGAAACTGTAAGCTCCCTAAAGATGGGAACTTTGCTTTATCCTTCTAGGGGCAGCTGACACTCAATATGTGATGTCTATCTGTACCCATCTCATCCAACAGAATCTTTCTACAACAGTTCACAAACTACTGCCTTAAATGACTAAATCCTGGAAATAAGTGCCAAGAAGCCTAATATGTATCCATGAAAGTATTATAGTAAATGATATGTATTATGAATACAAGAAAGAAATTATATTATTTTGTAAAAGAAAAATGATGTTTACAAAGCCTGGGTTATTGTTTAGAACAGTAGCCTTTAACTGCTATTGTATTATTTATCACTATTTCTCATGTATAGGCATGATGCTACTTAAAATGATTATTGTCTAGGTATGACTGAAAACCAAATGTGTTCATTCATTCATTCACTCATTCATTTATTAAACAAATATTTTAATCATTTCAATAGGGTATATTTATTACTGCCAAAGAGAAATTAGATTTGAACATGCCCAACTTGAAAATACTTCAATGGCTCCCTAACGTCTCTGGGAATAAGATCAAGTCTTACGCATGATACATAATTTGTTCATGATCTGGCCCCTCCCTGTCTCCTAGTTTCACTTCTCTCCCCCAACTTACACCCTTTATTCTTTGCCATACTGTTTCACATGCTCCATGCCTCTGTAGATCTTATTTTCTCTCCAAGGAAGAATTTTCTCCTTTCTCCCAACTCCTATATGACCTTAATGACTTTCCTAGGGCAACTCCCTGGCCTGGAATGTCTTCCATATTATCCCAGCCTGAGTTAAGTTCTGGATTAGCTGTTCCTCCTGTGCATACCCTCAGCATCCTGTGCTTGTCTTTGTCATAGCATTTAACACATCTCTTGAAATGTTTCTCTCTCTTTCTTGTCCCCTAGACTGTGACAGGCAGTATGTTACTTGCATCTATATGCCCAGTGCCTAGCATAGTGTCTGGCAAACTGTAGGCACTCAATACATATTTATTGATGTTTATTAATCCAATACATGTTATTGATTACTGAAAAATGTGGAGACTGGGGCAACCATGACAAAGAGAAGAGACAATTAACTAGAATTCAGGAGACCCAGACTCTGCTGTCAAGATTGAAAGACCTTTGGAAAATTATTGAATTTTTTCTGCAACTCTTGGAGTTAGCTAAGGTGGTCTCCAAAGTCCTCCTTAGTTCCATGGCTGTGTGACATTTTCTAAAGGTGACAAAGTTCTAATATGTATCTAGCCAACGGGAACAGTTGGCAACTTAAAAAAATTATTTGTTTGCTTGAGGAGACATTCTCTATCTTAATTCCAGATTGCTTATGACAGGTCTCTGATAAAATGTATGAGGTGTCAAATATATCATCTTTCCAAAAGATTTTAATCAAAATAAAATCTTACAAAAAAGATTGCCCTCGACAATATACCTATAAACGGTGTCTGAATTAATAAACAGATGACTTATTTTCTTTCCTAGTTGAAGATGTTATCTAGTACCAAGCCCTAGTCATGGCAATTCTAAAGCCCGCCCATCCAATGGATCACATTCCTAATATTTGCAGAGATGGGCAGTGTTTCATTCCTGTCCTGCCCCTCTCCACATCAGATACATATCTTTTCCTTGTCAGACCAAACATTATCCATACGGCACTTCTGAGTATCAAGTGCAGCTAAACTCTGTCTCTCAGAAAGGCATAAGAAATGAGGATTCTCAACAGATTTTCACATACTGTGAATTATAGAGGAAGAATTACTGAATCAGTCCAGAGTCTGTTTTCTTAAAATGGCTTAAATGCTTTCAAACACAAAGAATTAAATAAGGTATGCTAACAAGTAGATTTGCCATTGAAGTCTTATCTTTCTCTTAGTAAACAAACAATGTGCAATTAAGATACTGTCTGTATATAATTTCAACCTATCAATACAAGGGCCTTAAAAGTACTTAAAAGTATGCTTCTCTGGGGGACGGCCCCATGGCTTAGAGGTTAAGTGCGTGCGCTCCGCTGCTGGCAGCCCGGGGCCCCATGGCTTAGAGGTTAAGTGCGCGCGCTCTGCTGCTGCGGCCCAGGTTCAGATCCCTGGCACACACTGACGCACCGCTTGTCAGGCCATGCTGTGGTGGCATCCCACATAAAGTGGGGGAAGATGGGCACAGATGTTAGCCCGGGGCCAGTCTTCCTCAGCAAAAAAGAGGAGGGTCGGCATGGATGTTAGCTCAGGGCTGATCTCCCTCACAACAAGAACAACAAAAATGCTTCTCTGGGTATATTTAGTATTATTTCTTAAATATTGTTAATATTATTACTTTACTTAGTAAAAATTTTTTTAATTCTTTTTCTCCCAAGCTCCAAAGGATAAATTCTGAATTAGTGGATACTGAATTACTGAAGTTTTAATAGAATATAAAAAATCAACTAGAGACTAACAGAACATTTCCATCTAGTCCCTTCACTTCCAGTCAGACCTCATGAACTCAGCATCTTTAAACTTAATTAAGCTTCTACAACTCTTGCCTGTAAATTGGGAAATATGTTTACATACAAGCGCAAGATGGAGGACCCGCAGTGCCATTTCAAAATGATGCTAGAAGGCAGAAGCAAGACTGATATTGATAGAATTGCTGGGGCACCAATTGTCTTGTCTGAGTGACACCCTTTGAAGATAAGAAATAATTGACAGCTCACACCAAGTATTCGCGCTTAGGCGATGCAGATAAATGTGCGACACTCTCTCCAAGCTCCACTTGTCTGGGCACTGAGACACATGATACATTATTGCAATGTAGGAAAAATAGTGATGCCTAACCTCTCAATCTCAAATTTGTGAGTGCACCCACTGCATAGTAAGCCAATCACTGAGACATCAGTGCTTGGAGACAGAGAAAGTTTTATTCAAATTGGCAGGAAGGTGGGATGATAGGTTCTCTCAAATCAGCCTTAACAAGAGAAAAAAGGAAGAAGTTTTATCTAGCTAAGGGGTTAGGCAGGAGGAGTTTGGGAGAAACAAAGGGGTAATCCATGTTTCTTTCACTTTAGATAAGCCCTTGGGCAATGTGACTTCTGGGCCTGGGTGGAGGGCAGCTGGGGGCTGGTTATCTGGTGATTGTAACTTCCTTGAAGGCATTCTTTTTCTTCTATAAAACAACCTCATAAACCCTGGTGACCCTCGAGTTACCAACCTCAGATTAAACAGGAAAACAGCAAATTGACAAGATTAACTTCTTTTCATTTACATCTGTGCTGGGAACAAGGTCTGAAGGTAATCTTATTGAATAATTACAGTAACCCTCAGGTACCCAGCTTCAATAGGAATAAAATAATTTTAGAAATTCTTTTAACAGACCACCTAGCTAGAAAAAGTGGTAAGAAGAAAAACTCTGGGGGGAAATGCGCCATTTTCTTTTCAAACAACAGATTAACTAGGTCTCTTAAAATATATTGACTATTGTTCAAGTTAAGCAAACATCATCACTAGGATATTTTAGATATTTGATACTGATGAACAATACCGCTTGAGATGAAGGCATGTGTAGGCTTCACTAAAGTGCAGCATTCCAAGGGGGAAATATTCATTAGAGTAAGTGAACAGCAAATTAGCATGCCTAATAATTTTTCTTTTAGTTGAATAAATATAATTTAATTATGGCACATTTCATTAATATTTCCAGTTAAAAATTGTAAATGAAATGATTTAAATAAAATGAAAACCTGACTTCTAAGTGAAAATAACATACATTTTCAGGAAGATGATTACAGCATTTTATAGACTTGGAAAATACCTGGGTGATAATCAAATCCAATTTCCTCATTTCACAAATATACAAGATACTCAAGAAGTTAAATAACTATTCAATTTTACCCAACTTGCTTGGGATAAATTCAACAGAATCTGTTTCTGGACTCCCAACCCACTGTTATTTCTAGCATAATGTCCTGTGTTACATAATTTTATATTTATTTAGTAAACAATATTTTAAAATTAACAGGATCTATATATAGAAATATAGTTTTGTGTATTATCTTTCGTTAGAAAAATAAAACATAATATAATAATCTTGCATAATATTTAATAGGTAACTTTCCTAAAATATAAAATTTATATATTAATAACTATAAATCATGTACTATTATTTCTCAGTGCAGAATTTGGTATCCTACAGAGAATAACAGACATTTTTCTTTCATTCCAATGAAACAGTTATAATAACCAAATATGTATTTGACCACATAGAAAAATTTAATAAATTCCAAAATGTAGAAAATTATAGACCACAATATTTAAACATACCACAATAAAAGTATAACCATACAATAAAAAGATAGTGATACCACATCAACACAAGGTAGACATAAGGGAAGCCATATTGTAGAAAAGAAACCATATTGTAACTTTGAATGACCTCTGATTAACTAACCTAGATATGCTCTGTAGATTTGTATGGCCCCTTCTAGCTGCCATAAGTTGATAACTTTGTTCTTTTGAGTTCCTTAGGATTGTGATGACCCCCAGGCAGAGAGTCTATGCTGATAGCCATCATCAATGACAACTGAAAGATCAGGGTATAGAGCATTGCTCCGGTCTCTAATGTATATCCAGTAAAACAAAAGACTATCAGGAACTAAGACCAGATGCCTCCCCCACCCAGAGACCAGCCACCTATATAACTGGCCTGTAGTCTTTGCTCCACAAGCCAGTTCTTTCTGACATTAGTCAGCCATCTTCCCCCTTGCTAGCAAGCTGTAATAAAATCCCTTTCCCTCCTACCACCTAGCCTCTCTGACTATTGGCATGTGTTGCGCAGGGCAGATGACCCCACCTTGGGTGGTAACAATAGTTTAACTATTTTAACCATTTGAATATAAAGTAAGCCTTTTAATGTTTGAACAAAAGAGAAAATCAAAATTATGCTTAAAATTATCCAAAAGTAAATTAAGTGAAAAAAACCCTAATATGTGAATATAGATAAAAGTGAGCTCAGAGGAATTGAACAGCTTTCATAATCTGCAAGAAGATATCACCTAATGGAAGCCAATGTAGGTGGAAAGAGGCCAATGGGGGAAGGTAGGCAAGGACAAGTCTGGAATATCAAGCCAAGTCCGAGTATGAAAGACTGCAAATGCCACGCAAAAAAACCTGATCACTTTCAGATTAAAAAAGAACACGTTAGAATTTTTGAAGAAACACAGAAAACAACTTTTCAGCAACATAGCTGACTAAAATGAAGGGAAGTTCCTCCTCCTGCTCTAATCATGGAGAAATTGAGATAGAGAGAGAAAAAGAGACAGAGAAAGGGAGAGGGAGAGACAGAAGAGGGGCTGGGAGATAGAATGGGAGGGAGAAGGGAGAGAGAGAGGAGGAAGGGTAGGAGGGTTGGAAGGAGGGAGGGAGAAAAATCACCATGTGTTAGACATGAAGAGGAAAGGTCAATCCAGCTGACTCAATGCCAACCCAGGATCCTGGGCCCAGACCCTGCCGTCAGGGCTGAAGGATGGAGTCAAACACACTCACCAATACTAGAGATGTATCTTAGGGCCTGCAAGAGGCAGAAAGCTAGATCTATGCCTACATTCTGGACCCTGGAAGAGACCCATGGAAAGGGGGTTTACAGAACTTCACCCAAAGAAATAGCAATGAAGCCCAGGGCTCTGGGGGAATGAAAAAGATCCCATAAAACTATAGTCATTAAAACAGTGAAATATTGGTATAGGAAATAGATAATAGATCAACGGACTAGAAGTGAAAGTCCTACCTAGATATGACATCTTGGTGTGTAACAGATATAGCATTAAATATTAGGAAGGAAGAAGAGACTCTTCTGCAAATGGGACCTAAATGTGAAAAGTAAAATGTTAACATCTCAGAGAGAAATATAAGAGGATGCCTTTACACTGTGAGTATAGGAAAGGTTTTATGTAAAAAGGCCATGAAAGACAAGACTGATATATTCGTATTTATTAAATTTAAAGCATTAGTATGTTCAAACAAGCAAACTATAAGCCAAGCAAAGACAAGCCACAAGCTGGAAGACACCACCGATTAAAGACTAGTATCCCAAATAAATAAAACGATCCTAGAAACCAATATGGAAATTCAAAAAACCCAATAGAAAAATTGAGAAAGCACAGAATCAGGCAATGCACAGAGGGTGTAATGAGAATGACCACTGGCCATAAAGATGCTCCATCTCACTAGTAATCAGGAAAACACTGATTAACACAGTGATGGCATCTCATTTCATACCCATCTTACTGGCGAAAAATGTAAAATTCCGAAAATACCAAGTGAGGGTGAAAATGAAGGGCAATGAGAGCTCTCATAAAGAGCTTGTGGGAATGTATATACACAACTAGATTGGAGAGAAATTTGAAAATATCTAATAAAGTTTAGCATTCACATTCCTTTAGATCTAGCAATTCCACACCTAAGAATATGTTCTAGAGGCATTCTTTTCATGTGTACAAGTCAACATATACAAGAATATTTATTGCAGCCTTTGTGATTGCAAAAATTTGGCAACACACGAAATGTTTATCAAAGGGACAATTATTACATAAATTGTGGCGATATCATAAAATGGCACGCCATACCACTGTTAGAGTGAGTCTACTAGAGCAACGTTTCTCAAAGTGTGGTCCAGGACCAGCAGCATCGGCATCACTTGGAAACTAGGTAAAATGCAAACTCTTCGACCCCACCCCACATCTACTGAATCAGGAACTGTGGCAGGGACCAGGCATCCTGTGTTTTAACAAGCCTTCCTGGTTCCAGGTTGAGAACTGCTCTAATAAAGTTATACATGTATCCACATGGGTAAGTTTCAAAGCCAAAATCTGAGCCAAAAAAGGCAAGGGTATACTATAATACAGTTACTATAAATCTTAAGAACATACATAATATATTCTGTAGACAGCAAGACTATACACTGACTTGAGGAGGGAGGAAAGGTGGTAGGAATGGAAAGAAGAGAATTTCAAATATATCTGTAATATTTGATGTACTTGACAAAAGGATTTCAAGCAAATTTGGAAAAACATGTTAATATTTGTCAAATGTGGGTGATAAAGGGGTGTCTGTTAAATTATTCTCTGTGCTTTTCAGGTCATTTTACATATTTCACAAGCATAGTCACATGGCCAAGTCTGTGTTTTTGTAAGATGACCATGGTGTAGAGAAAGGCATAAGCAGGGGAGAGCCTAGGGGCAGGCGGGCCAGTAAGTTAACATGCTGTTTCCATGACCCAGTTAGGTGAAACGGCTTCAGCTACAACAGAGGTGGAAGGCAACTCACTAGAAAACCATTTCAGATGTCAAATACATAGGAACTGATAACCTATTATACGCCAGATGGAAAGGGGCAGTCAAAGAAGATTCCAAAATGTACAGTTTTGTCAAATAACTAGTGCATGGAGACCGAAAACAAAGTCTCTATTTGGAGGTGGAAAATAATAAAAAGCTTTTGACAAAGTATACTACAGAAAATCTGAATCTAGAGAGAAACTGAGTGTCTTCATTGTATAGCTTGAGTATGATAAAGGGATAGTGAACAGTGTGTAAAGCAAGAAGAAATGAGCGCTGAGGAGAGAATTTTGGAGAAAATAAAGAAAAAACAAAAAACAAAGGAGTTCCCTTCAGGTAAAGTAAAAACAAAAGCAAAACAATTTCTAGTAAAGTCAAGGGAGCTGCACAATGGAAACGATCATGTGGTGGAGTTGTCTAGAAAGCCAAAGATTGCAAAATGTGATCCACGAAGAGAATGTGATCATCAGAGAGTCCTTCTCCCTCTGGAAACATTTATTTTATTAGAGCTTTTGGAGAAAAAGTCATATTACATTGCCTGGAAGATCAAATGTGTGATATGGAATTGGTAACAGTAAGTATGGACTTATATTTTTGCCTCAGAACGTCTTAAAAGATAAGTAAGAGAGGCAATAATTGATGGAATAAAGTTTAGGAGGAGGGAAGATGAAATGGATCATGAGCCCAGGTGAAAGGGTCAGCTTTGGAAAAGGTGAAGGATTCCTTCCCTTGAGAGAGGGAGAAGATAAGGAAGAGTTCAGATACAGATAAGCTGGGAGGGGGCAGAGACCAGTTAAAAAAGTTCGAGAAGAAAATAAATTCCATCCAGTATGAACTTGGAGGCAAGATCATATAACAGGAGCCAGAAGTGGAATTAAGGGTTTGAGGAGAAGAAACAAGTTTGGGATAGCTGCTGTGGAGAATGGAAAATGGAATTTATCAAGGCAAGTGGTCCAAAAATTGCCATCCAGCATTTTGAGGGCATTGAGGATGAAAAAAATATTTTGTATAATGAGTCCAATGAGCAGAGTTATGTGATTTTTATAAAATAGCTTGACAGCAGAAGAACAGGAAAAGGGTACAAAAAAATTAGAGTTTCTCTAAGATTGAAGACTGAGAAGGCAAATACCCTAATATTTGTGTTATCTAAACATCCAGTGATCTGAAGGAGGTGCTAGAGCCACCTCCAGAGTATACTGAATTTCCATCCATTCTTTTTTTCTCTCTAGTTCAAAACATCATGATTTCTCGTCCAGAACATACAAACTCAGTAACCAGTCTCTCTTCTACTATTCTACTTCCGTCTTATCCCCTATGACCCATTCTCCCCAGGAACCAAAATAACCTTTTAAAAATGTAAATCACATGATTTCACTCCCATGCTTAAAACCATCAATGACTCCCCACTGTCCTTAGAATTAAATCCAAAGATTAACTCTGGGAAGCAGGGAAGGCAGCAGGGAATCTTCCCCGTAAAAAAAATACCTTTAAAGCTTAAAAACATCCAGTTTGTTCCTTTTGCCAGCACCATACAGACAGTCTCAAATTCTATTCAATGATTTTAAAGAATAAATATACTTGTAAAGCTTAAATAACTATAATACCTACTAGACAAATCATAATTATTGCTAAGTATGGATTAGGTAAATTAACTGAACTAATAAGAAGAACACATTCACATGGTATGTACAGGATTTATGAAAATGTATACTGTACTTTTTTTCTAAAGGACTTATTTTATAATTATATATTTGAATAAATATTTGATTAATGTCTATCTTCCCTGTTAGATTGTAAGCTTCAAGAAGTCAGAGACCGTATCTACTTTATTCACAGTGTATTCTTGGCACTTGGCACACATCCGGCATGCTGTAGGTATTCAATAAACTTTGGTTGAATTACTGAGTACACATTGAATAAATGTTATTGAATTACTGAATGCACTAGGAGACAGAAGAGAAAAGACCTGGGCCAGGTACCAGGAAGCAGGAAGGTTCAAAGGCCAGGCTCTGTGATTAAGCAAGTGTACAACGTGGTTAAGTCACTGTATCATCCTAAGCCTTGGTTTTCTCATCTGTCTAATGACATAAGTGATCTGCATTTTAAGCAAATTAAAATACTGCAGTGTCCTATTACCATGAAACATGATAACTAGTCATTATATACAACGTAGTGAGAGTCTATTTGTTTTCTGATACACTAAAAGTCCTGAAGGTTTAAACATGCAACAGAGCCTGCCATCCCATTTTCTGAGAGGCATTCTTCATAAAGCATAGGATGGCAGTTGTGAGCCATCGCTCCAAAGTAAGTCATAAGCACTCAGGGGGAAGATTCTTACATACTCTACACATTTTCTCTTTAAGGCCCTTCAAGCCTAAGAATTTTCACCTAGAAAAATCTCAGAACCCTATAGCTAGAACTAGAAATAAGAGGGAAGCTGTAGGTACTTTACAAAACAGAGGGAGAGCAGACTTCACAGTGAGACCTGGGTACTCAGCTGAGAATTCTCAGATCTTCTCACGGCCTCAAATTCATTATCAAAAAATTGAGAATGAGGAAAAGCCACTGACCTTCAAGGACAAGTCATTACACTTCAAATAAATCCCTACAATGCTTTGTGAATATCACTGTTATGGACAATGATAAATAAATTTATTATTTATAAAAATAAATAGCATAGTCCTTCTA
Organism: Diceros bicornis minor; assembly: GCF_020826845.1. Classification (NCBI taxonomy): domain Eukaryota; kingdom Metazoa; phylum Chordata; class Mammalia; order Perissodactyla; family Rhinocerotidae; genus Diceros; species Diceros bicornis. Next base: position 8,102,870 of record NC_080778.1, on the reverse strand, counting down.
TTTTTTAAATAGGTGTTTGTATAAACACATCCATTAAACCTCCTGCAAACAGTTAACCTGTATTTGCTTTAAATTTTAAAATATAATTTTAAAACAATTATTACCATTACTGACTTATTCCTTTACAGCCAGAAACCTATTCTTCACTAGGGTCCCTTTGAGTTTTTTTTGGCACAAAGAACCTATTCTACACACCGGCAAAGATTGTACTGAACATTTCTTATAGGTAATTCAGTATATATGGCCAAATCTGTTTATATTATTTTGCCACTTTTCCTCAATATTTAAATATAAAAGATCAACAAAAAGAGAATTTGATAAAATGTCTACCTGCTGAATTTAGCTGATCTTAAAAACAAGCTTATCTTAGGACATTCTCTCAGGTAAATCATGCATAATTCATAGATTTTCTTTTCTTGAAACATTTTTATATACACATCCATATATCCCAAATCATTAAAAATAAATTATTTTGAAAGCAATAATAGTAAAATACGATCCCGTGATGGAAAAGTCACTGAGATAGCAAATGTCTTCCATCACAAAGGACGTAACTTTGCTTTCCCTTAGGCGGCATTTTGCACAGACATTGCTGTATTTAAAAAGTCATTAGTTGTTTTATTACATAGTTCTATTTATTTATTTTAATAAAAGTGGTATAAATCATTACATTATTTTGAATTTGAAAGGCAATCCCTCACTCCTGCTAGAACCGAGCTGGGGGTGGGAGGCCCTGCTGGTGCTGCTGTGCGGGACTCTTCCTGCTGGTGAATTACACAACTCTTTAATACACAAAAGAAAACAGGCAACTCCCACTTAGCATGTCATTCTTTTAAGTTCCAGATCTCATTTCACATGCAACAAATCTCTACAGCAGTACTGAAACGGCATAATGAAGGAACGCGAGGATTTAGGTCAGCCCAAAAAGGCTTTGATTTCTTCAACGAAGAGTGTTTTGATGGAAAGTACTTCCTCCCATGTAACATTAAAGCTTGAAATCTGCTAAAACCACAGTCAGGACCAAATGCTGCAGCATTTATACGTTCAATAAATAGACATTTTTATTTACTCCATCCAAAAAGAGAGTGGTCCAAGCAGTTAGACACATTTGAGCACTCTTTTTTTTAAATTGTAATTGAAATTCTTTTGGTTGAATAAAAATTGGAACAATGCCTTTCCTGTGAATGGATTTATGCCATAGGATCTGCTTAGAATGTGGAATGCATTTTCCATATGAGGATGGCAGATGCTTTCTCACAAGTAAGAGGGAGGTACGTACTCCTAGGCAAGTCTTGTAACTGTCAAATCTCTGTATTTTCTTAAAAGCAGGGACCTGTCTGGACCAAATGCTCCTGGGCAAGCTGCACTGCAGAAACAAGGGCAGACACTGTCTGGGGAGGCAAGTGAAGACATCCAGTTTCTGTCTTCCCCATGGCCTGTTTATGACGGAAAAACTGCCTGTGCTTCCTTTTCAATGCTAAGTCCTCTGTCACCTTAAAAAAATATTTATACTGCATACTGAAATTTTCCATCATTTGAGAGGGGGAAAAGTTTTATAAAGGGAATTTTAATGTAACTACCATTTATGAAGACCAATAGCTATACTATTTTCCACTAATAATCTTCTTCATCATTTTGCCTTTGAAGCTTTTCTACAGAAAGAAACAGTAATCTTACATTTTAATTATGTTCTCTTATATATATTTTCTTTTTGTCTGCCTAATTTAACATTACTCTTTGTTTTCTTTGCAGGCCTGAAAACTACCACTCTTCTGTATTACTTACTAATTGTGTTTCCAGTGCTTATTGAGATACATTAGCACAATTTCAAATGGCAGCATGAAATGCAATTGTGCCTACTTATACACATTCTAGATATGCATGTACCATAGTCCCTTAAAGTACAATTTCTTTATTATACCTGTTAGAAAAATTGTGATGCTAGGATTGCAGACATGCATACCACTGTACACATTGCACTGAAAAAAATCTACAGATACAATCTGCTTCCCTTTCTCACAGTTTTCAAGTGATTTAGACATTAAACATCTTATATAAAAATTTTGCAAATGTAGATAATTGAGTGAATAGGAAATCAGACTTTAAGCCATAGTTTAGGTTCTCCATGTTGTTCATGCACTGATATAGGTATATAACTAAAGAGATCCTACAAACAAAGCCCATAATCTGGGGTGTATAAAGGGACCGTTATTCACCCTAGACCACTCTAGAGACCATCATCTTGCTCCTCTGGCCCTAGTAGTCAGCCCCCAAATTGGCAGTTCTGTAGCCGAGGCTAATGACCCTTCAGAGGCATCTGACCCACAGCTTTGGGCAGAAAAATGACACAGCTCTAGTGAGCATTGTCTCTTAAAAACTGCATTTCACAGAAGGAGATGTAATTTCTAACAATTTAAAAGTAATGGAGATTACACAGAACATGATGAATTCTCAATGAAAATAAGCCTCAGCTAAGGCAATCTACATGTGAATGGAGACCCACTTGAAGCAGACCCCCTTGTAAGGATTTATGCTGTGTTAGGGAAACTGCACGGAAAAGCTGAGGAGAAGTGTTCACTGCATGTCAATATGCTAAACATCACAGGAAGTGTGTAAATGGATTAGGATTCTTAGATGAATCTATCTAGCACAGCAATATGTAACAAATTAAAGAGGGAGAATGAAAATGTCAAAATCATCACTTTCCTTACAGCTTCCCTTACTAAAAATGGGTTATGTCATTTCTTATTACAACCCAAGTTTTCCTAGATGAGACTATCATTAATACGGTCAGGGGAGGGATGGAAATCAAGCATAAGCATAAGAATTTAGTTGCAGAAAGTATATCTTAAAAAAAGTGGGAAACCTTTTAGCTTGAAGATTTCTTGGTGCTTATGTTACACTGCTGATTGTATATTCTAGAAATAATTAATGCTAGTCTCAATTATCAGCGTGGAATTCACATTTTTGGCTAACTCAATAATTGAAATGACAACAGAAGAGAATTTCCCCTATAAAATTCAGAGGTTCTCATACTTGTTTAAGCATCAAAACACCTGAGAGTCACAATGCTCTTTTTGCAGCTACCGTTTTATCTAATGTCATGATAGGTATTAATGACTTTGCTAAGCATAAATCGTAACAATATTATTACAAAAATCACAATTACAAGATGCACATCCAGAAAAGCAGTGAGCAGTCCATCTAAGCACAACTGACTGCTTCTATACGTTTCTATAATATTTGTTTATATTTGTTTGCTTGTTTATTCCTAGCTGGTTCTCATTAAAATACAAAGGCAGGTTTGAGAACAACTACAGGATAAAACTTTAAATTTAGAACATACTCTCCGTTTATTTATTTTTCCTGTAAAATTGGGGAAACATTGCAATTATTCAGTCCTAGTGGTAAAAGATCAGTCTAGCTCACTGTGCTACGCACAGCAGTTGGAAAACATTGGCAAGGCATCGTCTTTGCACGTGATATACTTAGAGTCTGACAGGAGAGGCAGAGACCCTAAATTTATAAATATGCTTCTTAGTGTGGATGTCTGGAACCTATAGTTGCCACCACCTGAAAGGAAGGTGGAAATGACATTCTAGGCAGAGGAAGCAGCATGACCAAGGAAAGGAGGCATTAAAGGACACACTGTGGGAGGGAAGCCAACAGCAGTTTTCATTACGAGACTGTTCAAGTTCAAGGCTGGGAGTGGTGAGAAGAAGCTGGATATCAACAGGAGGGACATGACGGGGTAATCAGCACGAAATGACAGGTAAGGCAAACGCATATGATCCTAGGCATTAGGTGGTGAGACTGTTCTTCTTCTTTTGAAATTTAACCTCAAAACCAGAAAAGAGAACAATTGCATTTATAATAATCCTCCAAACCAATTTTAAACAAATTTTTAAGTAGACAACACCAAATATAAAAATAAGTGAAATAAGGAAACTAGACGTTCTCCAGTTTCCTTGAACATATAACAAAAAGATAAATGCCAGGATTCTACAACAGTAGCATTTAGGGAATCACGGTTTTCAGTTCTGATGAATAAAACCATTAAAAATTAGACAGAGAAAATAATTTTCCCTTAATTAAATCCATTCAGGAAACATATGTGGTTAATAGAATGCATCTCTGATTTGCAATACCGTATTGCAGACATATCTATTAAACTGATTTTATTTACCGACCAAAACTAAAAGAGTGATATGGACAAAAAAGAATTCTTCTTCTACACAACTAGAGACACTTCTGTATTAAAAAGAGCATGGTGTTGAAACTCTATTTAGGAGGTTTTGACAATTTGTTTTTACTTCTAGGTTTGGGAGAACTCCAGTAATTTTAGTAAGTGTTATAGAAATTAAAAACCACATAAACTTCCCCAGTCATAATACACTCATAAAATTGGAAGAAATATAGTCAGGAAAGAAATATAAGCATCAGTAAAGCAAATTACTAACCTCAGTGTGAAGACAACGCAACAGTCTTTGGAGTGAATTGGTTATGGGATAAACTACAGGTTCGAGACATCCAAATATTTTTTTAATGATTTAAATAAATTTGTTTTACTTTAATCAACTTTCTCTTCCTATCCCCATCTCTAATTATAAGTCTTACACTTTTTGCTCTTTTCTGTTCATGGAGTTATTAAACAAAAAAACAAGCAAACTCTCTGGGATGCCTTGACCCTAAGGGATAAATGAAGATAAGGAGTTCCGCTTTCCGCCTAAAAAGGACTCAGAAAACTCCTAAGCTAAAGGAAGTGTCTGTCCCCACTGAAATGGTACTGCTCATAGGCTAGGCCCCACGTGACTGTCAAGCAGGTCTTCAGGAGGGGAGGCCCAGGGATATTCTGAATTGCTGATTAAAATGCAGCCATTCGGTACCACTTGTTCCTGTGGGAACTTGGGGTGGAAGCTGTTTCTTACCCCAGTCAGCTGCTTTTTTGCATTACTGGGGTTGAGAGCTCTGCCAGAGACTAGTCCTCCCTCTAAATCACCGATTCCCCTTTATCTGCTCCACATGGTTCTCTCTGATCCTTCCAGCCCCTTGACATTTGATTACTGTAGTCACTTTGACTTGTGGTCCCTTGACCCAAGGTAACCCTCTGTGAGACTTCAACATCGCAGCCTGGCCAAGTGTCAGCTTATTCCCCTACTCTTGAACTCCCAAGCCCTTCTCTCTTCCTCCTCCAGTGAGTGGTTCACCGTGCCCCAGAGGCTGCAACCTACACTTGCACGCCCATCCAAAGATGAAGTCCTACCCACCTCCACTGGACATAACAGCAGTCTCTTAACTGGATTCTTACCTCCCTATTCAAAGTGATATTATTTTTTTATTGAAGTATAGTTGACATACAATATTATATCAATTTCAGGTGTACAACATAGTGATTCAACACATATACATTACGAAATGATCACCAGGACAAGTCTAGTAACCATCTGTCACCATATAAAGTCATCACAATATTATTGACTCTATTCCCTATACTGTACATTATAGCCCTGTGACTTATTTATTTTATAACTGGAAGTTTGTACCTCTTAATCCCCTTCACCTATTTTACCCATCCTCCACCCCCTTCCCCTCTGGCGACTGCCAGTTTTTTGTATTTTTGAGTTTGTTTCTGTTTTGTTTTGTTTTTCAGATGCCACATATAAGTGAAATCATACAACATTTGTCTTTCTCTGCCTGACTTATCTCACTTAGCATAATACCCTCTAGGTCCATCCATGTCATCACAAATGGCAAGATTTCATTCTTTTTTATGGCTGAATAATATTCCATATATATATATATATATATATATACACTACATCTTCTTTATCCATTCCTCTGTGGATGGACACTCAGGTTGCTTCCATATCTTGGCTATTGTAAATAATACTGATACTGCAATGAACATAGGGGTGCATATATTTTTTTCACTTAGTGTTTCAGTTCTCTTGGGATAAATACCCAGAAGTGGAATTGCTGGATCATATGGTAGTTCTATTTTTAATTTTTTGAGGAACCTCCATTCTCATGTCCACAGTGGCTGCACCAATTTTCACTCCCACCAACAGAGCAGGAGGGTTCGCTTTTCTCCACATCCTCTCCAACATTTGTTATTTGTTGTCTTTTGGATGATAGCCATTCTGACAGGTATGAGGTGATATCTCATTGTGATTTTGATTTACATTTCCCTGATGATTAGCAATGTTGACCATCTTTTCATGTGTCTGTTGGTTATCTGTATGTTTTCTTTGGAAAAATGTCTATTCAGGTCCTTTGCCCACCTTTTTTTTTTTTTTTTTGGTGATGAAGACCAGCCTTGAGCTAACACCTATTGCCAATCCTCCTCTTTTTGCTTGAGGCAGATTGTCCCTGAGCTAACGTCTGTGCCAATCTTCCTCTATTTTTTGTATATGGGACGTCACCACAGCATGGCTTGATGAGCGGTGCGTAGGTCAGTCCCCAGGATCTGAACCCGCGAACACTGGGCTGCTGAAGCAGAGCACACGAACTTAACCACTACACCACCAGGTTGGCCCCCTCTGCCCATTTTTTAATCATATTGTTTGTTTTTCTGATATTGAGTTGTATGAGTTCTTTACATATTTTGGATATTAACCCCTTATCAGATATTATTACTTATCTTAATTGATGTCTCATTTTCTGTCTTCATAATATGGGCTTTTAGCTACTGCACATTTAAAACTTCTTGTGAATAAGAGAAGCACACTGTTTGTAAAGTGGCTCATTTCCAGTACAGAATAACATGAACTGGCATGAGACAGGCAATGTGTGCAGTGTGGACACGGATGAATTAAGGCTCAGTAGCGCTGGGTCACCTTCCAAATTCCAAAGGTAGCTCAAACACATAACCTTAGGCCTCTCAGTTCTTACTGTGCAAAACCAATGGAACTGTCATGGCTCTAGGCCAGTTACTTCCATCAGTCTATGTGAGGGGCTCCTGTGTGTATTCATTTTTGGTTTTATGTGGCCAGAATGTGTCCTCCTCAATTCTTTTTACATGAGCTTTTGAGAAAGAGGCCCTCTTGTTATCTTCCCTGACTGCATTTCTTTGATATGCACCTACTTTTCCTCTTCTCATAGATGCTTAGATGAAGTGATTGTGTGTATATATATATATATATATATATGTATGTGTGTGTATACGTGTATATATATATATCTCCAGTCTAGACTGGCATAATATTGACTTTTATCTGAGGTGATGGAATTATAAATAGGTGCTTGTATTATAAACATAATACAAGCCCATCTCATTTATTCTATTTCCCAGTGAATAAATGGCCCTTGAGTCCAAATGCATTTACATTTAATATATCTGTTGTTTAGTCCACGATTAAATGGACTCAAGAAATAAAGTGTTTTCCTTGGGTAAGAAGAAGAATTCCTATGTTTCACATTGTTCTTTGCTGTCATCTGATATATGAAGGAAATCTTCATATATCAAGTGTATTACACTTCTGCGAATAAATAAAATAATTAAAGATATCAAAGGACATTTGTTCATGTTAAAAAATATGGCTGAGTACAGAAGAACACATTTTTGGAGCTACAAATTAACTAAAGAAAGCCATTGATCATTTACTTTCTCAAGAAGAGTTCAGACTTTTCTAAAATATCTACAGTTTGGTATAGCTTACTAGCCACTATTTTGACTAAAAAATAATAATGTAAATTCCATTTTATTAGCTAATGTTTTTAGTACAAGCAAGAACCAATTGCATTAAAAATAAACAGGACTTGTAAAAACTGTAAGCATTCTATTAGTGCCAATCACCTCCAAATTAACTTCAAATATAATGTTGAAACTTAGAGAGGCCAAGGGTGCCTTGACCTAATTTAGCACTGAGGTCCATTTAGAGAAACATCTTTGTTTCGCATTTGTTTGTATCATCTCACATCTCCCTCCCCCCTCCTCTCTGTCCACCAGTTCCTAGGATTTCTCACCCATGTGCTGCTATTCTGTTGGTCACTTGTAACTGTTTAACTTATGAAATCTATTCACTATATACAATGGCCTTAATAGCTACTTTTAGACCTCTTGCCAAATATTACTATAAACTAATGCATTTAAAAACTCTGTTCAAACACAAAGAAAGGATAGAGTATACTGTCTTACAATTGCTGCTGTATTCCTTGATTAAAATTTAGTGTATTTTTCCCCTTAGAAACAAATTTGCTCTTTACTGTACTATTTCTAGTAAATTACTTATCAATTTTGTCATTCATATTCTTAAATAGAAAGAAAATGTCTAAGGTTCTTAGTGAAAAAGCAAGATTAAGAGTGTCAGAATTATTCTGATCCAATGACTTAAGTTAAGCAAATCTTTTTAAAACAGCTCAAATAGTATAAACATTTTACAAATGAGCTTTAAACATCCTTAAGCTAAATTGCTCTTAAATTCTGAATACCTAGCAAACTACTATTTGCAGCTTAAATATAAACATTCATGCTAGACTAATACAGAAAAATGTAGGGCAAATCCAAATCCATGATTAATATTTTGAGTAAGAATTATTTAGTGCTAGAATATTAATGCTTGTATAATGAATTACAATTTTATTTTGATGAAATTAGTCAACAATAAACAAAGCAATGACTATTAGTCTATATCATCATGAAGACACAGATTAAAAAGAGTATTTAGCTTTTCTCGCTAAACTGCTTTCTAATTCAGCAAGCAAGTTTCTCTTAAAACCAATTGATCCAACCAGTTCCCTCTAGGGGCTGTTGGGGTTGAAAGACAATGACTAGGGCAGGTCAACAACTCCCCCCAAGAGCCATTAGGTGAGTCATGCCAAACAGTACCATTGGGTTTCCCCCCATGTTCTGCAAAACTTTTCCAGAAACTAAACAGAAATACTGCGTCTCTTGTGCAATAGTCTTTTCTCCCATAACACTGCCAATCCGAACACCTGATCAGCAAAAAATCGTCAGTGTTGATATACTATTATAATTTCAGACTAAAAACCAAAAGAAGGCCTTTAAAAAGTTGGATCATAGGGCCTTGAAAAATGTAAATGATTTACCCTTCCACCTTGACCTCTTCAACAAATAAACCCAGTATCTCTCTCCTCAGACTTTCCTTCCTCTTCCATTTCTGTTCATTCAGTCGCCAGAGTCAAAACCTTGGTGCCATCACTCATGCTTTACTTATACAGAACAGACGCACCTAAGAAGCTGCTGAACCCTACACTTCAACACTTCTCTCCTCTCCACTTCTGTTGTCACCCAAGTTAAGGGCTTAGAAAGTGGTCAAGTGGGCAGTTTGGAGTTAACCAAATCAGGAATGACTCTTGAGGATGAAAGTACAGGTGAGGCAGTGGGAATTCACAAAACTATGGGAGTGGGAGGAGACCACGGAAGAGGAGATGAGATAGTGGCTTACTGGAGATTATTTAGATGCAAGAAGCTGAAAGTCTCAATGGAAGCTAAGGCAAGTAGAAATAGTATGAAAGAAGCCAAGAAAGGAAAAATCCACTGGATATTGCAACAGATTTGTTTATGGGGTCAAAAGAATCTGAGGTTAAAAACCATAAAAGAAATGAAGGAGAAGACGAAAGATAGTATCAGTGTGGAATGGATGCTAATAGTTATATTTCAAAGCAAATTCTAGAACACTGACTCTATTGGTATTTATGTGACCTTGGAGAAGTTATTTCACCTTTCTGATACCAGCTCAACACAAGATTGACACGAGGGAAGCCATGTTGTAGAAAAGAAATCCTATTGTAATTTTGAACGACCTCTGATTAACTAACCCAGACATGCTCTGTGGATTTTATGGCCCCTCCCAGCTGCTATAAATTGATAACTTTGTTCTCTTGAGTTCCTTAGGAATGTGATGACCCCTGGGCAGAAAGTCTATGCTCATAGCCATCATCAAAGACAACTAAAAGATCAGGGTATAGGGCGTTGCTCCCATCTCTGATGCATATCCAGTAAAACCAAAGATTATCAGAACCTAAGACCAGATGTCTGCCCCCTCCCGGAGACCAGCCCCCTATATAACTCGCCTGTAATCTTTGTTCTGTAAGATGGTTCTTTTGGACATCAGTGGGCCATGTTCCCTCATGCTAGCATGCTGTAATAAAAGTCTTTTCTCTCCTACCACCTTGCCTCTTGACTATTGGCATGTCTTGTGGTGGGCAGACGAACTCCCTTTTTGGGGCGGTAACATTTCTGTGCCCAGTTATACCTCAGCTGTGAACTCAGGATATTAACAGTACCCAGAGCCTACAGTTCTTTTGAGGATTAAATGAAAAACAAATATGCATGTAAAGCACTGAAAGCACAAAAGTAACAAATTACAAAATCTCTTTCAGGTGTAAAATTTGACTCTCTACCTAGTAGTTTAATTGTAACCCTGGATATTTCTAAGCTATGTATTCTACGCTATGATGTATGTAAGGCACCACGTTTCTGCATGACCATATCCAATAAATATTCAACAAGTATCTGGGATTTTACTTTTTTTTTTTTTTTTGTGAGGAGATCAGCCCTGTGCTAACATCTGCCAATCCTCCTCTTTTTTTGCCGAGGAAGACGGCCCTGGGCTAACATCCGTGCCCATCCTCCTCCACTTTATATGGGACGCCGCCACAGCATGGCTTGCCAAAGCAGTGCGTCGGTGCACGCCCGGGATCCGAACCAGCGAACCCTGGGCCGCCGCAGCGGAGCGCGCACACCCAACCGCTTGCGCCACTGGGCCGGCCCCTGGGATTTTACTTTTAATAAATGTCTCTGTGCATATGAGAGAAAGAGAGGAGGAGGTGTTCCTGTCATTTTGAGGAGTTATTTATTGATTTTTTGACCTTAGAATTCCTTCAGACTGTTGCTAACTCTGAATTTGGTAGTAGTTTTGGGTAACCAAATTGTCCAAGGGTTCATAGTGACCTGTCATGGTAAGAACAGTCTGTGAATTCTATGAAATATAATGCCTGGACCTTGGTTTAGAGAAGAGCAATTTACTTTAGGGCATATTCATCAATAATTCCCTTCTCCTGAGCTACTTTCATTTTTATGTGAATTCTTTTCAAAGTCAGAAACAATTGATGCATTGTCTTAACTGCACACAATTCATTTACAAAGCTTCTAGACCATGGGGCTGGGGTGACTTAGAGGGCTGGCTTAGCAAGGCTAACTAGTTTGAGGTGAGTTCACCACCGAAAACAACAATAATCCTCTTTTGATATTATGTCAAAAACTTCTTTCCAAATTTTTAGTAGAATGAATTCTCTTAAAGTGAACAGTATAATCAATTTATGAAGGTTTTTATGTCCTCTAAAAAATTTTCATGTTCCAAACTAGCCCAAGGTTATAACAAGGCTGAAGTCTAGAATATGTGTGATGTGTACTGGTCCCTGCCTTTTCAATTTGAAATACCACTTATTCTTCAAAATGGAGGCAGAATGAAGGTTAAAATAAAAAGACTGTTCCTCAAAGAATTCCAGAAACAAATGTGCCTTACTACTCTCTAAAGATGAGAGGATGAGCAAAGTGAGAAATAAAATACCAACTACTTAGCGCAAAGATGAAAACCGAATCAGAAGACCCAACCTCCAAGCCTGGGCTCCAACATATACTAGTTACCCTGGCTCTGCCCTTACTAGCTGTAAACCACTGAGGGCATTTGCAACCAGTGTGATCTTTTGTTTTGTTTTGTTTTATCTCCCTGTAAAACAGAAATAATCATATCATCATCCCATTAGCTCTCTGATTTTATCTCCAACTACCCTCCCTTTAGCTCCTCTCACTCCAAACACACTGGCCTCTCTGTTCTGCAGCGCCCCCACCCCAGGCTCCAGCCAGAAGGCCCTCCAGCCTCTACATAGCTCCTCCCCCTTCAGGAAATGCTCTGCCCCAAGGTGGCTGCACAGTGTACTCCCTCAGAAAGGTAGGCTTTATTCAAACATCATCTGCCAGTCAGGCCTTCCCCTATCTTAAATCACAAATCCACCCCATCCCTCTGCTCCCTCCCAAGTTTCCAATCTCCCTTTCTGCTTGATGTTTCTCCCTAGCACTAATCACAGATATACTATATATTTAACTTATTTTTTTCTGTTTTTCTTCCTTCCTTACTTGAATGCAAGCTCCATGAGGCAGAGACTTGGGTCAATTTTGTTCATGTCTGTATTTTTTCAGGACCTGAAATAGTGTCTGCACTGTAATAGGTGCTTAAAAAATATCTGTAGAATAAATGGATGAATTTTCCCCACAAGGTTGTTGCGATGGTCAAATGAGATATCATAGGTAGAATTTACCAAAGTGTAAAACATATGATTCACTATTTTTAATTCATTTTAACATTCTGTTAAAACAATAAAATGCAGATTATAATTAAACTATAGGAGTCAATATAAAATAATTAAATACAAATGAGTTATAAGGACTGCAAAATACTTGGTATCATTAGAAGTAAAACAAAAAAAAAAGGTTTACAAAATAATTGAAGGCTTAAACATACACCAAAAATATAAATACTCCAGGTTTGTGAATTAAACCAGAGCTGTGACCTCTGGTCTGAAGCAATAAAAATCCGACCTGTAGCCTGGTAAAGAAAAGCCAGATGGAAAAAAATAAAGTAAATGAGCTGCATAAGAGAATAACAGGTCTGGAGACAGAGAGGGGGAAAACAAGGAAAGAGAAAGCTCTGGAGAATTAAGTACCACTCAGCAAACACACTTACGGAAGATTAGATTTTCAGATGCTGTTGACTTAAGCAATAAAAAGTACATCAAAGTGTACCCTGTTGATGAACAGCACATAACTAATAATTCCTGGGTTAGCCCTTTCAGGCACATTGAAAGATTGGTCATTCCCTAAGTACGACACAATGAAATGAAACTGTGTGCAGTCGTCCCTGGAGGAATAACCTGGTTTTTGTTTTGAGCTTTTCCCAGGGAGAAAACAAAACAAAACAAATAAAAAACAAAGCCCAAAACACAAATAAACAAGATTCGCCCTATACAACCAAGTTCACATTTACGTATATTGGAGGTGTGCTTCTCTCTTTAGCTCAAGGTAGGAAGAGCGAGTGACATATATGTAGATAGGATGACGAGTTTCTCCTCAGGAATTTCAGCTTTGATTCAAAAGACATAGTTTCCAGCAATGCTGAGCACTATTTCTGATCTGAAAATGGGATAAAACGTAGGTCAGTACCCCACAACTCAGAGAAAGATTGTGAAGCAGGATGCAGAGTTATTTCTGTAAGTGCCATCAAGTTGATTCCAACTCCTATTGACCCTGTGTACAGCAGAACCCTGTACCCAGGTACCCTGCTTGGTCTTTTCTGCCATCCTCTCACCTTCTGGCGCTATATCAGACAACGTTCCACTGCTATTCATAGGGTTTTCACGGCCCGCTTAGTTATAGTAAGTATATAATGCAGCTGACTATGCATTTTAAACTTTTATAGAACTCAGTCTTGGAAGGTATGCAAAAATCATTTTCACAAACAGGAAAATTCAAAATAAGTAGATAGCTGATTTTCTTTTCACAAAATAAAATAATTACAAATGTTGCACAAAAATTATCTAACTGAAAATTACTTCATACTGGGAATACAAATTTCTGGTTCTTTGGTAAATAAAATTAACAAGATTTATTAAAATAGAACTATCCAGCATATAGTTCTAGTCCCTTTCAGTCAAACCAGTTCTAAGGTGAACAATTCACTAAAATAACTGGGCTATGCATAAAGGTAAAACCAATCTCCTGATTGTGATCAGTTAAAACAATTCAAACAAAGAACTAATTTGCAGTCAACTCATAAAGACTCGGGCCAGCCCCATGGCGTAGTGGTTAAGTGCGTGCACTCCGTTGTTGGTGGCCTGGGTTTGGATCCCGGGTGTGCACTGACACACCGCTTGTCAGGTGATGCTGTGGCAGCGCCCCACATAAAGTGGAGGAAGCTTGGCATAGATGTTAGCTCAGGGCCAGTCTTCCTCAGGAAAATGAGGAGCACTGGCATGGATGTTAGCTCAGGGCTGATCTTCCTCACCAAAAAAAAAAAAAAAAGCAACTCATAAAGACTAAATTTAACAAAGCATCAAGTTGTTTATATATGTAGATACAGTCTATATGTGTTTAAAGGAGGTGGAGGGAATAATGGGAGAAAGCATCAGAACCCTCATGGATATTTTCTTCTTGTGGAGCATATATACATTTACTCATTTTAATCCCACAGCCATCCTGGGAAGTAGAATTAGAACTTTACAGGAAAGTTAGTGATATGCCCAAGGCCACACTAACATGTGTCAATGGCTGGTCCACCTGGATCCAAATTGGTACTCCTTCCACCACACCAATCTCAGATCCACAGCCCAAAGAGACAGCTTGGTCATCATAAATCCACAGCCCAAATAGACAGCTTGGTCATCATAAATAATTGACTTAATTTAATACTTACTCATATAATCTAAACAGTAAGTACAAGGCAGGACTCAGGACAAGTTACAATAAAAGCAAACATTAGGAAGAAAGAAATATAAATAATAGGTTCATAATTTACAGAAAGTGATCATTAGATGCTACTCATGCCAGGATGTAGTCAAGTTAGTAGATTCTTTTCACAGAATATTTTAACTTCTTGAAGGTTAGTGTTGTCTTTGTATTTTAAATTTAAAGTATTATGTAAACAATAGCAAATAACACAGAAAAAGATAAAGTTTGGAGGCTAAGACATTACTAATTAAATGTTAATGTTTTCATGTAAAGAGGCAGTATCATAAAGGAGTAAAATAATCTAGAAGATACTTAGTTTCAGTTATACATTTACACTGATGAGTTTCATTCTAACTTGATGAAAATAAAATTAGTAGCTGAGAATGAATGCATGGAAATACCACTTTGCTCAGTAGTAACAATTATTTGTTACACTGAAAATATTCTTTTATCTGAAGGGAACTAAAAAAGCAAGGATATATACTCTAAATTCTCTCTTTTTCTCCTCCACACTCTCTAAATCCCACCCTGAAAAGCAGAACATTGATATTACAGTGGAAAATTATACAGTATATTGCAACTTTTTTTTTTTTTTTGTGAGGAAGATCAGTCCTGAGCTAACATCCATGCCAATCTTCCTCTTTTTGCTGAGGAAGACTGGCCCTGAGCTAACATCTATTGCCAATCTGCCTCCTTTTTTTCCCTTTTTCTCCCCAAAGCCCCAGTAGATAGTTGTATGTCATAGTTATACATCCTTCCAGTTGCTGTATGTGGGATGCCGCCTCAGCATGGCCAGCCAAGCGATGCGTCAGTGTGCGCCCGGGATCCGAACCCGGTCCGCCAGTAGCAGAGCATGTGCACTTAACCGCTAAGCCACAGAGCCGGCCCCTATCGCAACTTCTTAATTTTCATTCATTCTGTGAGTTTCTTATAACTTGTAGAATGATGGCCCAAACACCAAGATAGAAAATAGAAAATAGGGGTCAGCCTGGTGGCATAGTGGTTAAGTTCACAGGCTCCACTTCAGTGGCCTGGGGTTAGCAGGTTTGGATCCCAGGCATGGACCTACACATCCTTCATCAAGCCATGCTGTGACGGTGTCCCTCATATAAAATAAAATAGAGGAAGACTGGCATAGATGCTAGCTCAGGGACAATCTTCCTCAAGCAAAAAGAGGAAGATTGGCAACAGATGTTAGCTCAGGGTCAATCTTCCTCACACACACACAAAAAAAGAAAATAGAAAATAGAAGAGCAGATTTGCTGAGAAATGGGAGTGGGGTGGGGTGGAGAGATACCATTTGCCTTGTCTGAGGAATAACTGGGTGAAAATTTCCTGTGGGCAGCTGGATACTCAGGGCAGTCTTAGAAGACAGACCTAGGCGAAGTCAGAAGTTCCAGGTTACGGGCCAGCCCAAGGGCATAGTGGTTGAGTTCAGCATGCTCCACTTCAGCAGCCCAGGTCAGCGGCCTGGGTTCGTGGGTCCAGATCCCAGACAGGGACCTATACCACTCATCAGCCATGCTGTGGCGGCAACCCACATACGAAATAGAAGAAGACTGGCACAGATATTAGCTCAGGGCTAGTCTTCCTCAAGTGAAAAAGGAGGAAGACTGGCAACAGATGTTAGGCTCAGGGAGAAGCTTCCTCAGCAAAAAAAAAAAAAGATGTTCCAGGTTAAAGTCTTAGGCCTGCCACTTACTGGCCATGGCCTTGTGTGAATATTTTAAATCTCCAATCTCACTTGCCTCATCTGTGAAATAAAGAAAATACTCTGCCTCATCTAGCACTTAGGGCTGCTGCGAGAAGGCAGTGAGAAAAGCACTGGAAAGGGTCCAAGGAAGTCCAATGCATGTGAAGGGGAGGAAGACTATCCTCTACGTACTCCGGGTCTTTTCTGGCTGGGCTACAAATTAAATTGACATAAGACCGAATAGTAGGAGAAAATCAAACAAAGCTTTATAACATTTATACATGAGAGAGACCAGGGAAACTGAGTACCTTGACAAAATGGCAGAGGTTCTCCTCTTAAATACTATCTTCAGCTAAAGACAAAGGAGGATGTTGGGGTGGGGGGAGTCAGTTATGGGAGGTTACCAGAAAAGTAACAAGAGTAAGGTTATTATGCAGATTTAAGTCCTTGCCTTCCTCATTGACAACTGTCTAGAGATGAGGTCATCTCCCCCTCTTCCCAGTACAGAGAGGGAGATACCTTTACAAATGGAGATTTTCCCTTACAAATGTAAATGTTTGGCAAACAGAACTTTGATATGAATGGGCTTAGCAAGGACCCTCCCAGACTATCCATACCCAGAGTTATCTATGGTGATGGCCTGTCCCAGGGACAGGCCTTCTATCTTAAATCCTTTTAGGCAGTTAGGGGTGGGGGAGGGGGGGTGTCAAAGCTTCTTTCAGAGTCTTCCGAGCCTTTATTATCTTCAGCTTGAAATAATCCGCGTACCAGAGTGGCACACCTTGGGAAGGCCTGCCTTGAACCTCATCACATGCATCAATGATGGCTGTTAGTTGTATTTTTAATGGAGTATATGTTCTATAGCCAAAGTGCAAAAATACCCTAAAATTTAAAGAAAAATAAATAAGTAAAAAAGTACATAATAGGTAGCAGCGAGCAGTTGAAAAGAAAACATAGAAGGGACATCACAAAAACTTTATGACTATTGATTTTCTGTCCAGCCACTTGAAATTTGCTGAAAAAAGATAAACACTTACTTTATTTACTTTTTTGACCATATTGTTCTAAAACTTGTAATGTTGTTTACAATAGGACCTAGCCAACAACTGGTTTTTAGAATCAACCACATCTCCACTTTGGCCTACAAGAAAATATACTTCCCTTATTTACCTAAATTGGAGATGTTTCCCCGGAGCATATTTTTGTTGAGGTCTGTCACCCCAACTTCTCTCTTCCTCCAGACAACACAACGGCTACAATTCCTAACTGAACTTTTATAGCACAAATCCAAGTATGTTTCTAGACTCCCAATAGCTATTTTTGTGTGTGTGTGTGTGTGTGTGTGTGAGGAAGATCAGCCCTGAGCTAACATCCATGCCAATCCTCCTCTTTTTGCTGAGGAAGACTGGCCCCAGGCTAACATCTGTGCCCATCTTCTTCCACTTTATATGGGACGCCGCCACAGCATGGCCTGACAAGTGGTACATCCGTGCGTGCCCAGGATCTGAACCTCGGGCTGCCAGCAGCGGAGCACGCGCACTTAACTGTTATGTCACGGGGCCGGCCCCCCAATAGCTGTTTTTATGGACATATAAACATAGCAACCTAGCTTTCCACAAACATCTTTACTACGATTAGTGAAAATATGTGATTATTATACATGCACGCACACAGCATATTTCTGTCATCTTCTAGAGCTGAACCTATATCATGGAGACTTGAGAACATATTTCATAACGCATATCACTTACACATTCCCCTAGGGCCTGACGGGCAGGGGTTTGGTTTTATCTTTGCTCCATCCCCTGCACAGTTAAGAGTCCCTTGAGTAGTATCTTCTGTGGGCTCAAGTTTAATATTTCTTTTTCAGCCTTTATGATTTCTGACCTAAAGCTGGCTGGATTGAGATCTCCTCCAGGGTGTAATGCTGTCTGTTTCTCTGTGTCCCAGCACCTTGCTCCACTCTGGGAGGCACTGTGCTCGCTACCATGTTGAGTGAATTAACTTGGTCTGAGTTAACAAGAGATGTAAACCACTTGTGATGAAAGATCATATACTTTCTCTTCCACACAAAAGGTCAGTGTAAATCTGGATTCAGAACACAAACTGGATTTAACAAAGATTTCTTATCTATATCAGAATTAAAACTCAGTGTGGGATTCTGTACATAAAAGAAAGGACAGAACTATACCTTTCTACTGTAAAAAGCCTGTTTCTCTCCCTGGGGGGCACCATAAACTCAGTAGCTAGCACTCTATACTGTTGTCCGAAGCCAGAATTGAAAGTCATCAATCCAAGTCTCCTCTAACAAAGCAGAAAAGATGCAATAATGTCTTGGCAATGCCAGTTTCCAAACACTAACAACCTAAAATACATCTTCTGGCTCTAGGTGTTTATTAGCTGCACTGATGCACTTCACATTCATAATGCTGATACAATGTGGGAACAGTCTTGGGGCTTTCAAATTCTCATATTAGCTTAGCCAGTTCCGACTTGATATTATTGTAAACAGAAGCAAAGAGCAACAACAATCTCTTAAGATGGGACACTCACGATTTGCCCAGTCACAACCCTATTGTTCTCTGGATGAATCATTTCTAAAGTAAATATATTTTACAATTCATTCATTCATTCACTCATTCATTCATTCAACCAATAAGCATTGGTTAACCGTCTTCGATAGAGGCAACATGAAGCACTGGAAAGAGATTTAGCCAAAATAGACTGAGTTTAAATCCTGGTTTTATACTTTACTAGCTTAATGATCTTCCACAAAATACTTTGTCTCTCTGAGTACCCATTTCCTCTCTTATAAAAAGGGCTCTGGAGGAGGAATAATAAGATAATGTATCTAAAGTACTTGACACAGTGCATGATACAGCTGTGCTTTTGTCTCCTTTCTCTTTCTTTGCTAGGCAGAGGGGATAGAAAGATGCATAAAATGTGTTTCTGTCATTTAAGAACACCAAGTATGGTGGGACACGTGGACATCCACCAGCAAAGAAATTAATACTCAAGCCGACAAGGATAAAATGCAGGCATGAATTTTAACAGTACTGATGTTAAGGAGCAGTAACTATTGACAGTGATCTTGACTAACAGGAGCCAAGGCAAACTTAGGAGGCAGGCAATCAGAACTTGTAACCATGGGCCCATTTAGAGCCACTTTGAACAGACCCCATGTCTTATCAACAGAATAATTAAGGACTATCTTTCAGAAAAACTGCAAAGTCACATAGCCAGGGCATGCACAAAAGAAGAAATCGTGACCTGAAACAATCTCGGAACCAAAGATCCTCCTTCCCATGGAACCCAAGGACTGGGACGTGACCCAAACTTGAAAGCTGGACTCTTATCAGAGGTGAGGGGTCCCTCATTCAGGAAGATCTGGTGTAAAATTCCTTCCTCACCTCATCAAAAATGTTTATAACTCCATCGAACAAGTTTAGGACCTCATCGTAAATGTTTAGAACCCTGTCATAAATATTTAAAACTTTACCATAAATGCTTGAAGCCCACCAAAGCCTGTCCCACCAGTATTTCTGCATGCCAGCCTATTCTTCCTAACCTCTTAAATTTTGCCCCAAATCCTGAATCACATGCCCCCTGTGCCCTCTGATCTGTCAGAATAAAGATTGATCTCACAGAATAAAGCTGATTTCTTTCCCAAAGGCTGATGCTGTAATTAATTGGCTTGTTTATGCACATCGGGCAGGAGAACCCTAATAATGTGCAGTAACAAACTGACCACAATAAAAAGAAGAGTGTTTCAAAGACAAGACACTAGAGGTGGTATAAGTCATGCTCTCAGATGAATCCACATCATAAAATCCCCCATGTTGGTCATACATCCTCTGCCCAAATCTTTGAATATTTGGGGTGCTCAAAACAAAACAATGAGTTGCCTATTGAATAAAAAGCAAATTCCTTAACTTGATCTTTAAGCTCTCATATGATTCTTCCCCAACCTACCATAGCAGATTGATAAGAGATTTTCACATATTGAGGTATAGGTGAGGTACACGTAACTATTTGGGTTCAAAAGTGATTCAGCTTGAACTAAAGAAACCTGACTTATGGCCCATCAAACATACATTGTACATTTGCTTTAACCATTAAAGTAAAGAATGCACTCTCTTAAGATAAGGATGCATACTTTCCCTCCTACCCTCTATTGTAACTATTGGTAATGCCATACTGGTAAAACCTGGATTAGTCCATTTTCCGACATCACAGTCCTGTTGACCTGCTAATTTGCAACTAAATACCTCTTTGAAACTTTGACGAAAATGTATCCTGGGTGTGTTTAATGTATGTTCTTTGTTCTAAAAAGATATAAGACTGTACTGAAAACCATGCTTCTTTGGAATGCTTTCTATGGTCTTTCCAAGTTATAATCATCACTTTGGCTCAAGTAAAACGCACCTTATTCCTCTTATCTATTAGAATGGTTATTGATTATTTTGCGTCTACATGGTTTAAGGTCTCCTCTTCCCCAACAGTGATACTCCAGTTCAACTGCATTCTTCTTGTTCTCCAGCAGTACCACGTGGCTTTCCTCTTCTGCACCCTGTTCCTGCTGCTGCCTCTGCCTCCATCTCCATATGGTGCCTCTGGACTCCATTGCCGTAAACTTTTCATGAGTCCACTTTCCTTTTCTCCTTTCAACATCCAAAGCATGCTGTGCCTCTTTTATGGCAATTCTTTCACTTGTCATGTTGCTTTGCAATATAATCACTTGATTACAAGTTTCATCTTCCTCATTGTACATTCTTTGAAGTTTATTTGATTTTATTTTTTTGCACAGAATAGTTATTCAGTATACACTGAAGATATTTAAAAATTTTAGAATAGAGAGTAATTAAAATAAGCCAAAGTAAATTTAGTCTACTTTATTACCCCTATACATTTACTAACTGTACATTGTCTCCAGCCTTGGACAACTGGCACCAAAATACGCATTCCCCAAGTCATTTTCTGGTTAACTGCTAACCAGGTTTCCTGCAGATCTGCTCCTTATACTGGCCAGAGGCTCCTCGGCAGAGGCTGGGTGGGGACCAGCCACGTAAACTGAGTCCCCCAGTGAGTGTCCTGCATTGTGCTTTCTCAGCCCCCAACGGAAAGGTGAAGAAACTGTCTGCCAGTTACTAGATGAGACCCTAATTTCTAAACTCTGCCTTGACCTGCAGTCTTAATTTCCCCCATGGCCATCTACTGAGGAATCAGTGGGGAAGCATCAGTATTTAAGGACACCACTTGTCCAATTGCTATCCTCCCTTGCCCAGTTTTATTCCCTGAGGGTATGGAAAAATCTCATAACAGGTGCTGGCCCACAGGGAATTCTAGGATTTCCGTGGTCTTTATAACAGAGGTTCCCTCCCACCAGGGCTAGTCAGAGCCAGCTGGGTTCATATTCCCCATGTTATCACTTGCTCAGCCTTTCTGTATCCCAAGGGAAATAGCTGGACCACCCAAGGGGTTGGGATGTTCCTTCAGGGTCCAGTCTCCCCATCTGCCCCTGACGTCTGCCTTGATAGATGGTTCTTACTCTGTGTTTCAAGTAACTTTTCTCTTTTGATTACTCAGCTCCTAGACAATACACTATATTTAATCATTTGGCCAATGCCCTTCTCCATATAGATATATGAAAACACACACATATATAATGACCTTATGCTAGATAATTTGTCTTTATGACTCATTTCCTATATAGATAGATAGTATATTCATAGTATATACATATGTACTAGTATACATACATAGATAGGATATACATATATACATATCTATCTATAGATAGATGGTATATACATATATATATATTCTAAGCTCTGCTTTCTAATTGTCATACACAATAATCCATATTCCTGAACATTATTTCTCTAACACTCCAGAACCAAAGATAAAATCTGGCACAAGGCTAGAGTGTGCTGGTCTGATGTGTTGAGAGCCGTTCCCTAAACCTCCCTTTACCACAACAGTTAAGTGTCTTATTTACACATCAGGACTACAGCAATGATGATTACGGTATCTGACTATACCATGAAGATGGTGGAAGGACTGTTTCCAAAGCATCTGCTTATAACTTGAAGGCAAACTGAAGAGCTGTGGTTCTTCTACATGCTGACAAAATGTTCTCCAGTTATTTCTGGTCGGTTTACTCAGCTACCGTAAAAAAAATGTGTACTGATTCATTCAGCAATATCTCCACTACCATATGTTGAAAATCTGAGCATTTAGATGCATAAAATGGACAAACACAAATATTATTTTCTATTCTAAATAACCAAAAGAATTGTCCTTTCATTGTGACTACGGAAGTATTCTGCACCCTCCAGTGTAATTTACTACCTCCCAATCTTTCCAGTTCTTCTGGGTACCCGCTGTCATTTTTGCTCTGAGTTACGTATTAAGGTGACATGATTTTTTTTTTAATGAAGACAATAGATGGAACTTAACATAAAAACTAAAGTTCATTGCCACATCTCCTTCCAGTGGTCCTCTTTCCCTGCTTGTATATAGGGATTCCACTATGCTACTGTGTCATATATCTCCCTCCTTACTCATCCCAGTGCGTTGATGCTGCGATGCTGGCAAATTCCTTCATGTGTAGGCCTTGTTGTCAGTAAGATTCCTTGATTGTGAAGCTCTCTGCTGCCTAAGCTGAAAAGCTCAGGACCAGCTTTAGCTCTGCTTAGCCACAACAATCACAGGTAAGTCTGGAATTGCCTTTTGTAGAAGTGTTCACGTTCTTTAAGCATGTTCTTAGAACTGGTGTGATTTAGAGACTTTCAAGGTCATGCAAAATTAATTGAAATATGACTTACGTTTCTAGAATTTCAACTTTGATTTGTAAGAAAGCACTTTTTTGCTGAAAAATGTTAACTAATTCTAAGAAAAGCCACACCACCATTTAAAATAATGCTAGAATTCTTTCCCTGCAGTAGATGACACTAGATATGCCCTATCAGCTACCTAAAAGATATATTCATTCGTTGTGCAATGTCTGAGTCTTTCTTTTAAACAACTGCAAGAATTATGACAAAGCGCACTTTTTGAAATCTATGTTCAATTATAGCAACCCAAAGTTTCTGTAGAAAAAACTAAAATGGAACACAATGTGCAAAACTGCATTGATTCTTTTTTCTCCAAATTCTATATAGTACACACCCACACAAACACACAGACACACACACACGCATATATAAATGTATATATATATACCACTTACACAAAATTTGGGAAATATATGGTTGTTGGCTAAGGAAAATTGTGTGTTGTTGGTTTTTTAGAGTTTTCTATCAATTATATTTGATATTTTATCACTTGTAAAAAATTACTTTGAAAAGATGCTCATAAATCTTCCAGAAAAGTTTCAAGAGCCTAGATTCAAGCAGTAATTGCCTTAACTAGTTATACCGAAGGATTTGGTTATGGCAGTTTCTAACCCTGATTATTAAACCCAAAATTATTAAATAACGAAATACCTGACACATGGTAGCCAATCAATAAGTGGAAATTTCTCTAGTTTCCCTACCAGCCTATCTCCAGTTCCACATTTCCCAAATGCCTACAGAGCATAATCTGACATTTCACTAGCACCTCACTCAGTATACCTCAAAATTTCCTATAGGGCCGGCCCAGTGGTTTAGCAGTTAAGTGAGCACGCTCCGCTGCTGGCGGTCAGGGTTCGGATCCCAGGTGCGCGCTGACGCACTGCTTCTCTGGCCATGCCGAGGCTGCGTCCCACATACAGCAACTAGAAGGATGTGCAGCTATGACATACAACTGTCTACTGGGGCTTTGGGGAAGAAAAAAAGGAGGAGGATTGGCAATGGATGTTAGCTCAGAGCTGGTCTTCCTCAGCAAAAAGAGGAGGATTAGCATGGATGTTAGCTCACGGCTGATCTCCCTCACAAAAAAAAAAAAAAAAAAAAAAAAGTCCTATAAATGTCACTACACATTCTATTCTCCTGCCCAATAAGAGGCCCAGAGTATCAATTTTACTTGTGTGATATTTTATATCTATTTCCTCCTCATGTACCCTCTCACTTGCATGATGGTTTCGAACTCTCAAATTTAAACTCACAATTGCCTACCCTGAGGCCTTTTTACCTTTCACAGTGCAGGTGTGACCACATCTCTCCCAGTGCCATCAGCTCAGGTTCACACTCCTTAGCTCCTCAAAGCCCCTAACCCTCAGGCATCTCCTTAGGTTTACAACTTTATCTCCATGTTTCCCTTTCCGGGACCCTGTATTCCAGCCAAACAGAATCCTTCCCGGAATAAGACAGAATGTTTGAAATAGACGGCTTCCCCTATTCTTTTCACAGCCCTATTTCTATGTCCACCTCCTATTAATGCTTTGTCTTTTCTCATCTCCTGTTCTCTTTACCGGAAACGTCCATCTCTATGTCAACCATACTTTCCCTATGGCCTTTGTCACTTGCATATATGCGGAATGTTTTAATATTTATAGAGAGTACTTATGTTATAGGTGAAAAAACAAATCATCAGGCATCATTGTGTGTTTTATTTCAGGGCTTGCCTTTCTCTCTCGGCCATGTCTACTTTTGTGAACACTCCTCATAAAATATATTGCTCCCAAACATCCACTGGGAAGCTGCTACAGTATTCTTTAGATACTGCTATAAATATTGTCATCTTCACAAATTAATACACGTCTTCCATAACAGTTCATTAAGAGCAAAATGTAATTTCAAAAATCAAAGCCAGAAATATCTAAATTCCTAAGGCTAACACAACTTAAAAATCATCACTGTACAGCAAACTAAAATTACTTGTCTTAATGAAAAAGTGGCATAAAGTTTGGTATGCTATGTGGTGTAGAAATGCAACCAGTAGTCAGTACTTTCTAGACTGGGACCATGTTTTTGTATTTTATTATAGCTAAAAATATTGAATCTAGACAGAATGCAGGAGGAAATGACAATGTGCGGGAAGCCAGCCTATTTAACTTGAGATCAGCTGACCTTTTGAGTGTGTACATGGCTTTCTTGTAAAGAGGCGAAAAAACCCTATGACTATGCTGGATTTCAACAAGCACTGTCTTCAGCGTGAAGGACCTTTACAAGCAGATGAAGCCTTGATTGCTTTTAGTCACTTGCCTCTGCTAGGAAGAAGGCACATTAAAAAGACAGAACTGTCTATTGCTCTGTACATGCCCAGTAACATGAGTGTTATTTACTGATAAAAAGCACATGACAGTGATTTTAAAACAGGGCTCGTACTGTCAGTAGAATGAGAGGCAGGATATCCTCTCCAAATGATTACTTCTGGGCTGTAGTGTGGCTAACTGCCAGGTCAATTACAGTGGGGCCAGGGAGGAAATATGAAGACAGATCGACTTAATTCTAAACAGAAGCATCAGTAAAACAGAAACCTGGGGACATATTAATGCAATGGCCAATTACTTAAAAAGTGTGGCTTTGGCTAGAGCTGCAAAATGTATTTGAGTCTCTCTATAGTTAAGGAATTTTTTTTTTTAATGAGAATGGACATATAGAGAATTTTTAAAATAACATTTGTATCTTTATTTCCAAAGAAAAACATTTCTCACAGGAAAATTAGGATTCTGTAATTCTCTTCTCATAAAAAATTAGACACATGGGTGCATTAATATTCGGGAAAACTGGACAACGATATTTCATAATTGTTCATGTCACAGATAAGCCAATTTTCCTTTCATTTTTCCATACCAAGATTGATTTCAGTTTTAAATTCTCCCAGTCGATTCTCTCCTCTCTATTGCACCTACAGCTTCTTTGTCTAAAGGAAAAAATATTAAGAGATCAGCAGCATCAATTTGGGGAGTTATATCACAGAATACATATAAACAGGAATACATTTCCTTTGTTCCAGACTCAGATTCCAGAAGTCTCATGGAAATACATTAAACATCAGACTTGCTAAAAAAAATGCAAACTGCTTGAATCATAGCTTAATTGCTTGTGAACTAGATTCTTATATTCCTCCAATAATAGAAAAAAATCACTGTCAACATCTATGTGAAAAAAATACCAGGCTGTTGACACTGAATTGTGCAGCTGTGCTATTTTTAATGGTGATTAGTAAGTCTCAAATTAAATAGTGAAAGATTATAAAAGATACGTGCAAAAGATGTAAATTAAAACCAAAACAGAAGAAATACTATCATAATTTCCCACCTACCGAAGAGTTGTTTCTTAAAAAAAAATATTGTGTAGAATTTACATAAATTCCAGGACACCATCAATGTTCATTAAAACCTTAAGAATATAGGTAGGCAGGAGACAATCCTGGAAAAGGTGCTACAAGCTGAAACAACATAAGTCAAATCCAGTTTCCTCAAGCTAATATAATAGGAGATTATTAATTGGTACTTTAATTATAGAAATGAAAATAAACATAATATTTCTCTATCATCTATATCTGTATTATTTATATGGGTTAAAAGGTGCATAAAAATTTCTAAATGACACAAGTCAATTAACTACTGACTTAACAACCAGTCACATTCTACATTACATAATAAAAGATAGTAATAGAATCTATAAAATTAAAAATGGGAGAAAAGACCCAAGAAATTCTCTACATATCTATCCAGAGATCCGGATAAATATATTTTTGAAATATATAGAGAGCAATCTCTAAAGTTGTTGATATTTATGTGTCTAAATTTTTCACCATTTTTAATCTTTCGTAATAGTTATAAATTACAATCCAGCATAACTGGGAAATAGAGGATTAGAATCAAAGAGGTCTTTAGAAATCTTTGAAACAAATCTTCCAACTTCCCCTGCACAATGGCAGATTCTCTTTTATGCTACTCCTCTCTTTTTTTCAAATACTGAGCACCTACTACGTGCCAGACGTTGATCTTGGCTCTGGCAGTGCAACAATGAGCAAAACAGTGAAAACTTTTGCCCTCATGCAGGGAGACGACACAAGCTAAATAAACCTCACAGGTGGAGAACACAGTAGGTGGGGAGGGAAGCGCATCAATTTTATATAGGGTGGTCAGAGACAGCCTCAATGGGAAGGCAACATTTCAGGGAAGACCTAAGAGATGAGGGTGTGAGCCATGCAGAGAACGGGGGGAAGAGCAAGTTCAAGTGCACAGAGCCCTGAAGGAGCACGTGCCCTGTCTGAGGAGCAGCAAAGGGCCAGTGGGGCTGGGCTGCAGTGAGCCAAGGAGGAGGCGGTAGGAAGACCTGCTGCAAGGGCCCTGGTTTGGCACCCCAGTCTGCACAAGATGGGAAGGCCATGGGGGGCACTCAAAGTTGGAGTATAAAAGAATTTCCTAGGGTGATTGTTAAATAAAAATTCCCAGGCTTCCCCATCAGAAGGAATGATTTCTAATTCAGTGCATTTGAGGCCCAGGAATTTGCATGTTTTTAGTCCCCAGGCAGTCAAGCTGAGGTTGGCCCAAAGACCATTCTGAGAAACATAGCTCATGAATCTCTGACGTTTTAGTATCTAACCCCTATTTGCATATTTTTGTCACCTAGCTACTACAGAAAGCAGCCATCATCCATGCAGCTGTTTGTGCTAAACAACCAGGACAGAAAAGGGAAGAAGGAATAACCTTCAAGTTAAGAGTTAGAAACTTAAAGTGTCAGAAACTGAACTGTCTAGTTTTCGCTTAGTAAGAGCGTTCAGTCCCTGTATCTGCTGAGATATGTTGATATCAGTGGCTGGCTGGAAACGGGCAAACTGATGAATTACATGAGTATCGACAATCCTATGACTCTGTTGGCGATTGATTTAACTAATGATGCCTGTGCCCTTGGAGCTAGCCAACACAGAAGGCTGGTGGGTTTGGTGAGTTTGTTCAAGTGAATGTCACGTCAAACATTAGCTGACTGCTAATGGTATAACAGGAACCCGAATCCCCATGTGTGGGAAGCTAAGGGAACCAAGATAACAGGTGCAAGAATTAGTCCCATGATGCTAAATACTTTCAGTTCCAGAACTTCTTTTAGGGATATTACTTAGTACTTAATCCCTGTTCCTTTACTGTTTAGATATATATGATATACTACAGTAACAGAAACCACTGACATCAGGTGCTTCCTCTCTACATGATCTTATTTAATCCTCAAAATAGCCTTGTAAGGTCAATACTGTACAGGTGAACTGAAGCCCAGAGAAGTTAAGTAACTTGCCCAAGGTGAGACAGCTAATAACCAGCAGAACTGAGATTTTAAACTGTGTCTGATCAATCCAATGGCCATGTCTTAACCACTAAAATATACTACTTCCTAAATCTATTTTAAAAACATGGTTGATGTAAATGGTTAACATGTGACATTTCAACATTACTGACCTGAGGACCGCCTCCACCAGGATTGCTCCTCTGGGCAATACTGAGTCAACTGACACCTCTTTCCAGGTGACAGTGCCACAAATAACAGAAGATAGTCACTCGTGTCCCCTGGTCTTTCTTTCTCCAAATTAAACATTCCTGCTTCAGTCAGAAGTCCTTCCCATCACAATTTCCAAACAACACAGTATCCCAATTGTCCTCTACTGGAAGAACTCTAGTTTTTTCTGTGTCCTTTAAAATGCAAAGCCCAGGACCAGGAATAAAAGATCAGACTGACATAATAAGCAGAGTACAGTGGGACCATGACATGGGACAGTTAGGAAAGCATACTTTTATGATTCAAGCTTCTTGGGCCACTTTTTAGCACCTGTGTCCAGTGTAGTCACACCAGCAGAAAACACCCCAGCCCAGTTCTTGCTAAGATCTTTCCATCCGTTCTTTTTTCCCTCCAAGCTCTGTCTCTGCCTGTCCCCAATCTCCCAAGGAACCCTCCCCAGCCCAATCCCAAACCCGAGTAGCCTCTGTTCTTTGAAGTTCTTCTAAACTCTTTTCTTCTAAGTTTCTCCCCTTCCCAATCAGCTCAAAAAACCAGCCCTCATTATTAAGTAGAAGAAGAGAGAATTATGTAATACTTTTAATTTTTTGGACCCCGTCATCCTTCAACTAACCCAGCCCAAGACTGTTATTACAACCTGCACTTCAAATCTCTAGCCACACTGAGCATGTGGTCAACCTCGAGTTGTAGAATTTTGTCCAGACACTCATCCTTAAGCCTCTTATTGGAAAATATCATGTTTTTAAAAGCTAAAAATCAAACCTTTAACTTCACCCCCAATATTTCCAATTTCAGTGTCACCTATTGTTCCAGCTTGTTGCAATCATTTGATTTTTTTTTTATAAAGACAGCTTTACTTTTTTTTAATAATTTTATTTATTTATTTTTCCCCCAAAGCCCCAGTAGATAGTTGTATGCCATAGCTGCACATCCTTCCAGTTCCCTGTACATGGGACGCGGCCTCAGCATGGCCGTAGAAGCGGGGTGTCGGTGCACGCCCGGGATCTGAACACGAGCCGCCAGCCGCGGAGCGCGCACTTAACCGCTAAGCCACGGGGCCGGCCCGATCATTTGATTTTTGATTCTGTTTCTCTTGTATCAGTTCTCCTTTCTAGATTTGTACCATCTACAAACGCGGCATGACGTCCAGGTCTTTATATGAATCAGGGACAAAAATGTTGATAAGCAGTTGTCCAAGGGAAAAAATCTGTTACGTTCATAAATGCTTAGGTGCATATGAAATTGGCAGTACATAACTGATATACAGCCATGTAAGTATAGACTCATAAAAGAACACAACCCAAAGGACAAACAGAGATGCCAGTTAACGTCATTGCACTGAGTATAATTAACCACAGCACTCCTACACAAACAAAACGGATGCAAAACCATGTCATTTAGGAACCTAGGAGAGCTAATAATGTAGAATTAAAGAGCAATTCTACATTATTTGAAAGGGGCACCAGGGAGAGGGTAGATGTTTTGTGATTTAACTGACAATAAAACTTATATTAATTATATAGTATGGTGGAATAGAAAAGCTTTGTTTGAAATCACACACTTTTAGTGACAACAGAAGCAAAGTTGTAGGTATTAAAATTTCATCCATCTCAGTGTCATTCATTTTCCTTGTCCGATAAACAGTGATTTTATATTTTTCTTTACTGTCTTCTAACTTTTAATGTATCCACAAAATGTTTTCTCCTGTGCTACCTCAAATTCATTTTAAAATCTGGATTGTCCTGGTGTTCCAATGCTAGGCTCAAGTTGTCTAGAAGAAATATTGGTTTCGATTTATGTGGACTGCTAGCATCAGAGTTTGCTTCATTTCTCTGAAAAGGTAAACCAAAGAAAGAGACAGGGATTTAGGGGGCTCAAATAAGTCTCTTGCCAGAGTGGCCACGATTTTTGCCCATTTTCCGACTGTTTACCTAGATTTTGATTGTGCTTAATATATGAATCATATTAACTTATTTCTTATGTGAGGAAAACACTTTGGGTTATAATTACATTTATGTCATTCTAATACAGATAATTTTTTAAAAAACTTATATAATCACATCTGTTACTCAAATGTATAGGAAACATAATTAACGTCAGATGACACTGAAATAATTAACTTTGAATTAATCACAGATTATATCACTTTGTTCTCTTCAACTTTCTTTTTTCTGTGAGGAAGATCAGCCCTGAGCTAACATCCATGCTAATCCTCCTGTTTTTGCTGAGGAAGACCGCCTCTGAGCTAACATCTATTGCCAATCCTCCTCCTTTTTTTTTTCCCCCCAAATCCCCAGTAGATAGTTGTATGTCATAGTTGCACATCCTTCTAGTTGCTGTATGTGGGACGCGGCCTCAGCATGGCCAGAGAAGCGGTGCGTCGGTGCACACCCGGGATCCGAACCCAGGCCGCCAGTAGCGGAGTGCGTGCACTTAACTGCTAAGCCACGGGGCCGGGCCCTCTTCAACTTTTTAAACATGCTTGATAAGTAGAACCTAACAGAGGAAAAATTAATAGAGAAAAAGAGTCTAAAATTTTCTCCTCAGAGTTGGTAATTGGGAGAACAGCAGACATGGGCAAACAATTGCAAATGAATATGGTGCTTGAAGACTGAAAAATTTAGGATTAATGTAGATGAGTTAGTTCAGGGTCATTATTAAAGGTTAGAAGTTTAAATAGAATTTAAGAGTCACTATGTCGTCCACTCATCAGTATAAGTATCTTCTATAGCACACAAGTAAGAGCAGTTATTCTCAGTTCTCCTAATTTTTAAAAAAACTTAAAAAGTTAAATCTAAGTTAATATCTATTACCATGCAAAAGCATACACAGTTTTGATCCTATAATTAGGCCAATAAAATTTAGCCATTTAAAACACACTATTTCTTATATTAATTTGATGTTCCCTTTCACTGAACAGAAGCAAAATATGTGCCTAATTGAAATAGCGAATGTAAATGTCAAATAAAAATAAAAACAAAAAAACAACCAACCAAGACATTGATTAGGAAAACACCACTTTTCCCCTGATCCTGACTTTTTTCTCACATGCCTCTGTTTGCATTATTCATAGGTTCTATCAGAGTTTTATTTCATTGGGTTAAATGATAAAACATTTTCCATTTGTTTCTACCGAGGGGCTTGCTATTTCACTATAGCTCAGTGCTTTGAGTGTCTCAACATGACAAATGCCAAACATATGCCAATCAAAACATTCAACTGATAGAAGACACTGAATTTCCCAGATGCTAGAATTCAATTAGGAACTTTTTGGTTAATGAGTCTTGCCTATTATGTTTCTCATACACATCATTACAGAATTTTTTCCCATATTCTTCAAAGAACTAGCACAAACTAAAAGAACAAAATAAATTACAACAAAGCTATGATAAACCTTCCCATATTTATAATCTATATGTCATATAAAAATTAGTTATGCTGGTAGCATTTAATGAGGGCATTGCAGAGTTTACTAAGACTTTTCTCGTATTACAGCCAAATTTTATCAAAGATGTAAATAATATTTTACATCCCTATAGTTCTTTATCCTACTTATTTCAAAGGACTTTCAAAACTATTACCTAATTGGATATTTACAAAAATCCTCTGATTGAAGTATACAGGAATTATTACTTCCCATTTAATAGAAGGGATAAATGAAGCCCAGAAAAATTAAGTGACATCCCCAAAGTCACAGTTAATCAACAGGGCCAAGACTAGATCAGAACTAGTCTTGAACCCCACACCCAGGATCTCCCACCATTCCTCATCAGGGTTATCTCCAAGGACATGAATTTGACATGGACTGAAACATCATCAACCTCCCTCCTATGATTGGAAGGCAGCCCTGCTAACTCTCTGACGGATAGGTTTTTTAACATTTGAAAAATTACAAATGTATATTTTAGGTCTCTGCCTATATTCCCTAAGAGGAAATTATACATCAATATCAAACACAAAGATCAGTCTTAAATCTGGACCGAAGAACATGAATTCCCCTAGGTAAGCATATAATCCCATTTCTACCTCTAGAAGCCACTGACATTCAAATGATGCTTCATTTCTTTTGTAAATAGTAGTTAGATGACTCTGGCACAATCCATGGAGACAGCTTTTTACAATTATGGATTTCTTTTGGAAGTACGGCTGTCCCTATGTAAGCTGAAAGATATTTTAATTTGAAAGCTATTTGAGCTTTAGCATTAATGAGCTCAGGTGCAAATTTCTTTATGAATAATGCTAATAATGACTCAAAATTTCAGAAAGACCAAGAGCTGTTTCATGGGTTATTTCACGTGGCAATCATTTCAAGTTAAATGATCTGACATTTCAAAATTGGCATTTGGTAAATAGCTCTCAGGTGCATTTCACGAGTCCTCTCACTTCCCTCATCTTCTTGCTGACTAGGAAAGGTAAATGATAATCCTTGACAAGAGGTAGGTGATTTTTTGTCATTTGAGATAAAGAGATTTCCCATCAAATTATCCCTATACGAGGTTTTCATCAAATCTGTTCTGAGAAATAGAAAAAAGATTGACGGTCCTGCTATTGGTTATTTCTCAGATATTATAAAAATTGTGCAATAGTACCTGCACATGTTATCTCTGGACGAACTGATGTGCTCACATAGTTAGGTACTTATTTACTCAACTTTTAATACTAACCACCAGTCTTTATACTTGTTTGCAAAGATGAATAAAACCTGAGTCCTGCCATTGACATTACAGCCTGAGAAGGTAGAACTAATACTAATATAGTGTGATAATTTCTTTAATAGGGATTGATATAAAACAAAAAGACAAAGAGCACAGAGGATGATCAGACTAAATTTGTCTCACCATTTGTCTGATGTTTTACAGAGATGGTAAAATTTCAGCTAATGGTTCCCAATAACATCTTCACAAATAGAAAATAAAGAAAGATTAATGTGCAGTTGAGGTTACTCAAATGAGCATGGTATTATAAAGGACAAAATAAGAACTAAAATAATAAATAACATGTAGTTAAAAGTCAAAGGATTATAAACTATCATCATAGCAAGTTCAGCCTCTAGGTAGAAAGAAGCCTGTCTTAGGTTGGATTCCTTTGAAGCAGACTCTAAGTGAAAGTGATTTATTAGGAAGTGTTCCCTAGGGGAGACGTGAATAGGGAGTCAGGGAGTGGGACAAGAAAGGGAAGTAAGCCCAACAAGGGTGTGTCATCAGGCAGTCTTGTGGAGAGGGACTTCAGCTCAAGCCCAAGGGGAACTATGGAGACACTCCTCAGAGTTGTCCTGATTGGAGGACCAGAACTGGGGGTAGGAGGTAGGAGGAGCTAGAAAAAACACCCCACCCTTGTCACTGGTTAAAGGATGCCCTAGGAGGATGTAAATACCCAGGTTCCCCTGGGGGGCTCTACCTCTAGATGGTGAAGTTACTAAGCAGCATAACCTTATCTGCCACAGGGTCCATTTCAGGAGAGTTACTTCTAGAGTCCATTTCATTAATATCTAAATATATATTAGGCCTTAAATAGAAGGCTTCAAGTCTCTAGTGAATATGCAATAACATGAGACCATATTTGAGTTCTTACAAAGATGCATAAGATACGGATTTCAGAAGTTTTCTGGAGACCAGAAACACTTTCCTGCATATCATGTTGTGAGAGTGCTATGTCAAGTAAGCCAAATGGAATGGCATGTCATGATGGAGTTGACTCCAGACTTTGAAGAGCAGATAGAAGACTATCAGCAGGGGGACCTTGTGTTGACTTATCTCTGCTCATACCTCACTCATACTCACTTGGCAAATCTCTAGGACTAAACTGAGAGGATGTCATATGGTCCCAAGCACAGTGACAAATTCTTCTATGTATGTAATTTCAAGACTTTTCTTACCATCTCCCTTAATGATCTAGTGATCTGATGCTTGTAACAGGCATTAGGAAATGTTCCGCTCTTCAGAGTAGTCTGTGGGACACACATACAGGTGAGATTCTATTAAGATTTTTAGCAGGGAAGCAGAGATCCAACTTATGTTTTAATAAGATGACCCTGACTGCTCTACCAGTGGCTGGCAAGACAGAAAGCAAGGTACCAGTAAGTGGGTTATTGCAGTAACACAAGCAATAGAAGATGTACTCAGATGCTAAATCAACCATTTTATGGATGGATTGCATGTGGGAGTGTGGGAAGGGGCAGAAGAAAAAATCAATCAGGTTTTTTTTATTTCAGCAATCGAGTAGAATGAGGTATCATTTAGTGAGACAGAGGATTCATGGAGACATAGGTTTCTATGGGAAAAAGCAAGAGATTATCTTTAAATATATTACGTTTGAGATGTTTGAGAAACATCCACGTGGAGTTGTCAAGTAGGTAATTTGGATAAACAAGAAAGGAGCGCTGAAGAGAGATCCAAGCTAGACATACACATTTGGGAGCTATTAGCATATAGATGGTTTTTAAGGCCAGGGGAATGTAATATAAAGAGAAGAGAAAGAGAACTCAGTGCCAAGCTATGAGGAACTTCAATATTTAGAATTTGGTCAGATTTGAGCCAGAAAAGGCAGCTAAACAAAAAGGAGGATGTAGGAGGAAAATGAGGTTCTCAGAAGAAAGAAAGGAGTGTTTCAGCAAGGTGGGGTGATCAACAGTGCCAGATGCTGGTAAGCAATAAAGTAAGAAAAGCATCTCACTGGGTTTGGCAATATCCAAAGTTATTGGTGACCTTGACAAGGGCCTCAGAGGAGTAAAGGGTAGATGAGAAGACAGAAATGGGGCAAGAAGTGGAGAAGTCAGTGTGGGTCAGGTAAGATTTTTACAAGGTGGATGCTGCTATAACATCATTGTGAAAAGAGAAAAAGAGAGAAAGGTTAATGAGTTAGGGGAGAAGTGACTAACTGAAGGAGCAATGTCTTTGATCAGGCCAGGAAGTGGGGGCCCAGAGCAGGTGTAGAGGTCCTGGCATCTGAGAGCAGGAGAGACGATATGTTTCTCAAGAAACAGGTGGGAAGAAGGAGAGTGTGCTCTGTGTCATCTTCTTAAATCTCAGGAAGTATAAGG
The DNA here is from genome assembly GCF_020826845.1 of Diceros bicornis minor. Lineage (NCBI taxonomy): Eukaryota > Metazoa > Chordata > Mammalia > Perissodactyla > Rhinocerotidae > Diceros > Diceros bicornis. Next base: position 8,067,288 of record NC_080778.1, on the reverse strand, counting down.
CAAAGTCATCAGCCAAAAAGAAAGAAGTAGAGGAAGGATAGAGTGTCAGGCCTGAGAACCAAGGACAAGGTATAAAATGGTGCTTACAGAAAGTCAGGAACTCATGCTGACTTCAGAAATCCTGGTAACGTTAACAAGAACTGAAGAGCAATCTGCTGATTGTGACCTTACAGTGTCCTCTGTTTACCCAAATGTTGTTTACTACAAAACAACACAACAACCCCCCCTAAAAAAAAAATTAAAGCTTCATGAGAACAAAAACAGAAAAGATGGATTACCAAGGTCATTTAAAGGTATGAATTTGCTCGGAAAGTGCAATAAAAAGAGAGTGGGAAAGAAGGAAAGCTAATAAAATGATGAACCACAGGATTTAGGGTGGATAAAGACAATAAATGCCGGTGAAGAGTGAGAAGTGATGAGTCAATGAATGAATTTCGCTGAGGTTAAAATAACTGTTTTTGTGACAGTTAATGGAGCAGGAGCTCTATGAACAGAAGAGCTGTTGTCAGAGAAAAGAAAGTTTGAGTTGGTAATCTTGGAGGCAGAGAAATTTATGCTGATGACACAATCTAATCTCTGACACTCAGAGTGTCTATTTAGATAGAGTAGAAGAAAAGTTCCTTGGAAATGAGTAGATCAAGGAACTAAGACTGAGGATACAGAGTGGATTATTCGTTTAAATGAGGAGTTCCCAAGAAAACTTGAGACAGAAGTTGGAGTAAAGAACGGGGGAGATGATGAATCTTCAATGATTGGGAGATATGGGTTTGGAGAGGGATAAGAAGGTTAATAGGTGACAGTGGTATGGAGGAGAACCTGGTGGAGCCAAATGGCATGAAGCTCGGGAGTTTTTACACAAGCGATGGGAGTACTAGTCTGGTTGGTACTGTGGAGAAAGCACATCGTGACCTCACTACCTAAACCTGAGGCAAGCATGTGTGAGATTAAACAGCCTCGCTTTGGGATGCCCTCACGAGAAATGGAAAGCCCTAGTTAAGGCCAAGTGCTGGTAGAAGTGTTCTAAGATGAGACTGGGAATTTAATAGAGTCTGTGGATCTTGGAAAAAGAATTCTAAAAGCAGAATGGATATATTATCAAGAGAAATGATGGAATATAATTATCTGGAGGACTTTGTAGAAAGGAGGAATTCTCAGCTACACCTATTATAGATCCTACTCAAAAATCATTTATTCGCCTCCTTTTATATGCAAGGGACTATGGTTTTAAGAGGCTTTTCAGCCATATGCTAAAAAGAACCAAGTAGGAAAGGCACATAGGCTGGTGTCCAGCTCGGTATGTGGTGCCTCTAACGCAAATATGTGGGGAATGATTTGCAAAAGTCAATAATGACTACAGATATTCAGGTAAAAAAGAATTTAAGATGGCCCCTAGAGTAATATAAAATAGATGTTTTAAATCAATTCTGATGGTATCATTTTGAAGTACATCAAATAAAATTAATTCATTTCTAATCCAATCACTAAAATATTCTTTAAAGCAAGACTTTACTGGGATGCCAAATTTAAAAATTAAAACATACCCCAGATTTTCTGCAATTATATTCATCAAATCCTTCCCTAATGAAAACCAGAGAGCAATTTACACTAATTAACTGAGTAAAGAAAAACGGTTAGACATTATCCAATTATAAGCTTTCTTGACTACTAACTTTTTACCAGAAATAGGTGTCAACTACATTTAACAAAACCACCATTGCTGAGATAGCTCACTTGTGTTTTTCCAAATATACCCAAGACATGTCATCTTTCTATGAAAGATGTTAGTGTCATACAATTAGTTGAGAATACAAGAAAACAAAAATTTGCAGTTTTATCTATAAACATCATTCCATTGAAATTTCACAGCTACAGTCAATTTTCTAAAGCTGAATTCAAAACTAAAACTAAATTAACAAAACATTGAAGTATTTTTTAAGGTAAGTCAAAAAGATTATTAGTCTAATAAGAATTCTGGGCTTTTATGACAAAGGTTTCTCAGTTATGAAAAGGGCAGCTTTTAAATTTTAGTGCATGGATACAGTTTAGAACTATAATAAAATGAGTACTGTGTTAAGCCAATAAGTTTGTGGTAATTTGCTACACAGCAATAGGAAAGTAATACATGTAATAACCTGGAAAAGAAGCTCAGGCCCATTGCACACTAGATTATTTATTTACTATTATAAGTTCTCTGTGAAATGTCTCAGAAACTCAAGTCGGAGGCAGTTTTGATCAGAGGCATTTGGGGGCAGGGAGAGGAAATGAAGCAATTACTAAAATTTTCTGTGTGTGTGTGTGCGTGTGTGTGTGTGTGTGTGTGTGTGTAAGTTTGGCAGAGGCCTTCTTTTTCTCCTCTTGTGCATCATGTTGAAAGTATAGCTAAAAAAAAAAAGTAGAATAGGACAACCCCGGTGGCCCAGTGGTTAAGTTCTGCATGTTGCGCTCTGGCAGCCCAGGTTCAGTTCCCAAGCACGAACCTACATCACTTGTCTGTCAGTGGCCATATAAAATAGAGGACAATTGGCAACAGATGTTAGCTCAGGGCGAATCTTCCTCAGCAAAAAAAAAAAGTAGAATAGATGTGATTATTATCCAGAATTGCAGATGTGAGGTAAACTGAGGACTTAGAGTCAGCCCTGCAAAGGACAGAGCAGCCTAGTATGTAACTCATTCTCTGTCATTACCTTCCTGGGCTATAGGACAAAGAAAGAAAGAAAGGCGAATACCTGCCCCATTTGAGGAAACAAAGCAGATAAGAAGAGACTAAATTTAAAGAAGAATATATACATTTTTTTGATATCCAAAGAATATGGTACAGAAAAGCACTGTCTTCACACGATGAGTACAGTGAATATATTACTGCCCATACTCAAGAAAACCCTTGATGTTGCTTAGACAGAACTCAGGATAACAGAAAACTAAATAATTCCTTTTGCCCGATGTGAAAACCTTCAATAAGATCCCAGTTGGGGGGAAATTTTGAAGGCCTTTAAAATTAATAGTCAATGCTGTGACTGCCACACTTAAAAAATCACTCTTCCCTACTGTGAATATTATGCCATCATCTTTATTAACCAGTTTATTATGTGGAATCTCAGAGGAAACGTCATTTATGAAACAGCCTTCATAATTTCAAACTATTTTGGGTTTTTTTGTTCTGTTGTTTTTAAAAAATTTTTTTTTATTGAAATGTAGTTGACATATAACATTGTGTAAGTTTAAGGTGTACAACACATTGATTTGATACATTTATATATTGCAATATGATTTCCATTGTAGGATTGTTAGTGCTTCTACCACGCCAATAATTATCATTTCTTTTTTTTTCTAATTTTTTGTTTATTGCAGTAACATTGGTTTATAACATTGTATAAATTTCAGGTGTACATCATTATACTTCTTTTTCTGCATAGATTACATCATGTTCACCACCCAAATACTAATTACAACCCATCACCACACACTTGTGCTGAATTATCCCTTTCACCCTCCTCCCTCCCCGCTTCCCCTCTGGTAACCAATCCAATCTCTGTCTCTATGTGTTTGTTTATTGGTGTTATTATCTACTACTTAATGAAGGAAATCATATGGTATTTGACCTTCTCCCTCTGACTTATTTCACTTTGCATTATACCCTCAATGTCCATCCATGTCATCGCAAATGGCTGGATTTCATCGTTTCTTATGGCTGAGTAGTATTCCACATTTGTGTATTGTGTATATATACCACAACTTCTTTATCCATTCATCCCTTGATGGGCACTTAGGTTGCTTCCAACTCTTGGCTATTGTGAATAACGCTGCAATGAACACAGGGGTGCATGTATCTTTATGCAATGGTGTTTTCAAGTTCTTTGGATAAATACCCAACAGTGGAATAGCTGGATCATATGGTGGTTCTATCCTTGATTTTTTGAGGAATCTCCATACTGTTTTCCATAGTGGCTGCACCAGTTTGCACTCCCACCAGCAGTGTATGAGAGTTTCCTTCTCTCCACATCTTCTCCAACACATGTTGTTTCCTGTCTTGTTAACTATAGCCATTCTGACGGGCGTGAGGTGATATCTCATTGTAGTTTTGATTTGCATTTCCCTGATAATGATTTTGAACATCTTTTCATGTGTCTGTTGGCCATCTGTATATCTTCTTTGGAGAAATGTCTGTTCAGGTCTTTTGCCCATTTTTTAATTGGGTTGTTAGTTTTTTTGTTGTTGAGATGTATGAGTTCTTTATATATTTTGATTAACCCCTTATCAGATGTATGGTTTGCAAATATCTTCTCCCAATTGTTAGGTTGTCTTTTCGTTTTGTTGATGGTTTCCTTTGCTGTGCAGGAGCTTTTTAGTTTGATGTAGTCCCATTTGTTTATTTTTTCTATTATTTCTCTTGCCCGGTCAGACATGGTGCTTGAAAATATGTTGCTAAGACCGATGTCGAAGAGCCTACTGCCTATGTTTTCTTTTAGAAGTTTCATAGTTTCAGGTGTTACATTCAAGTCTTTAATCCATTTGGAGTTAATTTTTGTGTATGGTGTAAGGTAAGGGTCTACTTGCATTTTTTTGCATGTGGCTATCCAGTTTTCCCAACACCATTTGTTAAAGAGACTTTCTTTTCTCCATTGTATGTTCTTGGCTCCTTTGTCAAGATTAGCTGTCCATAGATGTGTGGGTTTATTTCTGGGCTTTCGATTCTATTCCATTGATCTGCCTGTCTGTTTTTGTGCCAGTACCATGCTGTTTTGGTTACTATGGCTTTGTAGTATATTTTGAAATCAGGGAGTGTGATACCTCCAGCTTTGTTCTTTTTACTCAGGATTCCTGTAGCTATTCGGGGTCTTTTGTTGTTCCATATAAATTTTAGGATTCTTTGTTCTATTTCTGTGAAAAATGTTGTTGGAACTTTGATAGGGATTGCATTGAATCTATAGATGGCTTTAGGAAGTATGGACATCTTAACTATGTTAATTCTTCCAATCCAAGAGCACGGAATATCCTTCCATTTCTTTGTGTCTTCTTCCACTTCTTTCAACAACGTTTTAAGTTTTCGGTGTACAGATCTTTCACCTCTTTGGTTAAGTTTATTCCTAGGTATTTTATTCTTTTTGTTGCAATTGTAAATGGGATGGTATTCTTAATTTCTCTTTCTGCTACTTCGTTGTTAGTGTACAGAAATGCAACTGATTTTTGTATGTTGATTTTGTATCCTGCAACTTTACCATATTCGTTTATTACTTCTAAAAGTTTTCTGGTGGATTCTTTAGGGTTTTCTATATATAAAATCATGTCATCTGCAAATACTGACAGTTTCACTTCTTCCTTTCCAATTTGGATCCCTTTTATTTCTTTCTCTTGCCTGATTGCTCTGGCTAGGACTTCCAGTACTATGTTAAATAGGAGTGGTGACAGTGGGCATCCTGGTCTGGTTCCTGCTCTTAGAGGGCTAGGTTTCAGTTTTTCACCATTGAGGATGATATTAGCTATGGGTTTCTCATATATGGCCTTTATTATATTCAGGTACTTTCCTTCTATACCCATTTTATTCAGAGTTTTTATCATAAATGGATGCTGTATCTTGTCAAATGTTTTCTCTGCATCTATTGAGATGATCATGTGATTTTTATTCTTCATTTTATTAATGTGGTGTATTACATTGATTGATTTGCGAATGTTGAACCATCCCTGCATACCTGGAATAAATCCCACTGGATCATGGTGTATAATCTTTTTAACGTATTGTTGTATGCAATTTGCTAGTATTTTGTTGAGGATTTTTGCATTGATGTTCATCAGTGATATTGGCCTGTAATTTTCTTTTTTTGTGTTTTGGTTGTCTGGTTTTGGTATCAGGGTATTGTCGGCTTCGTAGAATGAGTTAGGGAGCTACCCCACCTCCTCAATTTTTTGGAAGAGTTTGAGAAGGATAGGTATTAAGTCTTCTTTGAATGTTTGGTAGAATTCACCAGGGAAGCCGTCTGGTCCTGGACTTTTATTTTTGGGGAGGTTTTTGATTACTGTTTCGATCTCCTTACTGGTGATTGGTCTATTCAAATTCTCTATTTCTTCTTGATCCAATTTTGGAAGGTTGTATAATTCTAAGAATTTATCCATTTCTTCCAGATTGTCGAACTTGTTGGCATATAGCTTTTCATAGTATTCTCTTATAGTCTTTTGTATTTCTGAGGTGTCTGTTATAATTTCTCCTCTTTCATTTCTGATTTTACTTATTTGTGCCTTCTCTCTTTTGTTCTTGGTGAGTCTAGCTAAAAGTTTGTCAATTTCGTTTATCTTTTCAAAGAATCAGCTCTTGGTTTTATTAATTTTTTCTATTTTTTTTTAGTCTCTATTTCATTTATTTCTGCTCTGATTTTTATTATTTCCCTTTTTCTACTGATTTTGGGCTTGGTTTGTTCTTCTTTATCCAGTTCCCTTAGGTGCATTGTTAGATTGTTTATTTGAGATTTTTCTTGTTTGTTGAGATAGGCCTGTATTGCTACAAACTTCCCTCTTAGAACCGCTTTTGCTGTATCCCATAAATTCTGGCATGTCGTATTTTCATTTTCATTTGTCTCCAGGTATTTTTTGATTTCGCCTTTGATTTCTTCATTGACCCAGTCGTTGTTCAGTAGCATTTTGTTTAATCTCCACGTATTTGTGGTTTTTCTGATTTTCTTCCTATAGTTGATTTCTAGTTTCATACCATTGTGGTCAGAAAAGATGCTTGGTATTATTTCAATCTTCTTAAATTTAGGGAGACTTGTTTTGTGGCCTAATATGTGATCAATCCTGGAGAATGTTCCATGTGCATTTCAAAAGAACGTGTATTCTTCGGTTTTGGGATGGAATGCTCTGTATACATCTACTAGGTCCATCTGGTCTAGTGTGTCATTTAAGGCCAATGTTTCCTTATTGATCTTCTGTTTGGATGATCTATCCGTTGGTGTAAGTGGAGTGTTAAAGTTCCCTACTACTATTGTGTTACTGTCTATTTCTCTTTTTATGCCTGTTAATAATTGCTTTATATGTTTAGGTGCACCGACATTGGGTGCGTAGATATTTACAAGTGTTATATTCTCTTGTTGGATTGTTCCCTTGATCATTATGTAATGCCCTTCTCTGTCTCTTTATACAGTTTTTGTTTTAAAGTCTATTTTGTCTGATATGAGTACTACTACCCCAGCTTTCTTTTCATTGCCATTTGTGTGGAGTATCTTTTTCCATCCCTTCACTTTCATTTTGTGAGTTTCTTTGGGTCTGAAGTGTGTCTCTTGTATGCAGCATATATATGGGTCTTGTTGTTTTATCCAATCAGCCACCCTATGCCTTTTAATTGGAGCATTTAGTCCACTGACGTTTAAAGTAGCTATTAATAAGTATGTACTTACTGCCATTTTTTAACTTTTTTCTTTCCTCAGTGTTTTAGTAGTCCTTCTCTGTTCCTTTCTCCTTCTATACAGAATTGATGGTCTCTTTAATTTGACCTCTGTCTGAAAGCTCTACTCTTTAACTCCCCTCCTCCCTCCTTTTATGTTTTTGATATCATATCTAACCTCTTTTTTGTGCATTTGTATCCATTATCCTCTTATCATGGAAATAGATAATTTTTCCTATTTGTGGTCTTCTCTTTTCCCCTTAAATCAATCCCTTTAACATTTCTTGTAGCACTGGTTTCTTGGTGACAAACTCCTTTAATTTTTGGTTGTCTGGGAAATATTTGATCTCTCCTTCCATTTTGAATGATAACCTTGCTAGGTAGAGTATTCTTTGCTGTAAGTTTCTTCCTTTTAGCACTTTAAATATATCATGCCATTCTCTTCTAGCCTGTAAGGTTTCTGCTGAGAAGTCAGCTGATAGCCTTATGGGGTTTCCTTTGTATGTAACTTGACTTTCTCTTGCGGCTTTTGGGATTCTCTCTTTATCTTTAATTCTGGACATTTTTATTATGATGTGTCTTGGTGTGGGCCTCTTAGGGTTTATCTTGTTTGGAGCTCTGTGCTTCCTCTAACTGGATGTCTGTTTCCTTCCTTAGGTTAGGGAAGTTTTCATCTATTATTTCTTGAAATAGATTCTCTGCCCCTTTGTCTCGCTCTTCTCCTCCTGGGACACCTACAACACAGATGTTAGTGTCCTTGATGTTGTCCCAGAGGTCCCTTAGACTGTCCTCACTCTTTTTAATTCTTTTCTCTTTTACCTGTTCAGCTTGGGTAATTTCTTCTAGTCTTTCGTCCAGCTCGCAGACCTGTTCTTCTGTATCCTCTATTCTGCTTTTGAGTCCCTCTAGTGAATTTTTCACTTCCAGTATTGTATTCTTCATTTCTGATTGGTTCTTTTTTATATCTTCCATTTCTTTGTTGACATTCACACTGAGTTCATCTATTCTTCTCCCCACATCAGTGAGCGTCGTTAACACTCTTTGTTTCAACTCTCTGTCAGGTAGGTTGGTCATTTCTGTTTCACTTAGTTCCTTTTCTGGGGTTTTGTCCTGTTCCCTTACTTGGAATGTATTCCTTTGCCCCCTCATTTTGCCTATTTCCCTGTGCTTGTGTCTACGTATCAGGTAGGTCAGCTACGTCTCCTGCTCTTGGATAGGTGACCTTACATAAGTGATGCCTTAGGAGGCCTGCAGTGTGCTTCCCTCAGTTCTCAATCTTCCAGGGGTGACCCCTATGTGGGCTACGTGTGTCCTTCTGTTGTGGCCTGTTTGCTCTCCCTGTAGGCACCCAGGGAGGCTGAGTTATGCTCCTGGCCAGCTGTTGTAAGTCTCAGCTGCTTCTAGTTGTTGTCGTCCCTTCAATCTCTTTATCAGGTGTGGGGAGCCCCAGCACAGTTGGCTGCAAGTTCTAATACCACATTTGTGTTGCAGTATTTCTTTTAAGTGAGTAGGCCCCCAGCATGGCAGGTTGTTAGGCTCAGAGGCTTACAATTGCTATAAGCCTCCAGCCTTTAGGTCTCTTGTCAGCTCTCTGAGGGTTGCAGCTGGGTGGGGCCGGCCTCAGGCATGGGAGCACCCAATTGTTTCAGGCTTTGGAAGGTGGGGCAAACCCCCTATGTGGGTCTTTGAGAAGCACAAGTCTTCTGCAGCTGACAAGCCCTGCCGCCCACAGATCCACACACACAGTCAACACAGTCCTGCCCCGTGTGTGCACCCCGACCTCCTGAAGTGGACCCAGTCTCTCCTCGGCAGGAGCCTTTCAAACTATTTTGGATACCTCATATTATTGTACATATTTTCCTTGATTTTTAAGCAAATGCTTTAACTTTACTCTTCTCAAATACTGTTGAAATTCCAAGCTAAAAAATATATAATTTGAAACTTTTCTACTTTAAAAGGCAATTGGTAAGTTCTACAACCATTTTGAACTCCAAAATATTTCTGCTACCAGGAAACTCACTATAGGGGGAATGAAAAATACTAATATTATATTTGTAAATAAAACATATGACACAAACTGTGACAGGCCATTAAGCTGATTTGTGGGGAAATATTTTTGTTTGATTAAAACCTTAAAAAACACATGGACACACACACAGCCTTCCCCTTCCCCCATCCCATGTGGGTGTAACTGACGCCCAGGAAGCTGCGCAGTAGTTATGAATGGCCCTGACTCATTCCTGCTGAGGCATTTCTCTCACTGCTGGAACCACCGGTAAAAGGTGAAGGCTGATTTCTTAAGTGTCTTTTAGTTATTGGGGAAATATAAAAAGTAATGGTCACTGTAAACCTCAGACATACAGACTGCACATTTTTGTGCCTTCTCCCATAACTTAGCAGTTCTATTTTAAAACATTTCCACCTGCATCTCAGCCCCTTAATCCTTACAAATATTCCTTACCAAGAAGGAACACACATCCTAATGATAGTTTATTGTCAGACATTTTGTTAACAGAGATAGAAACTTAACAAGAGACTAACACTTTCCCATATATGAGAAAGAAATGTTTTGGAATGAATCAATGTCTCTAATGATCTAAGTTTGTCAAACTATTGTGTCCCCACTTTTGACCATGACTAACTTCTCTAGTCTCAGCTTTCTTCCATGTAAAATGAGTTGTCTAACCAACCACATCTGAGAGATCATAGGAAGTAAGCTCGATTAACATTTGAGACCACTATTATTAAACTTATATTTATATGTATTTCATTCTCAATTAATATGATGACTGGAAGAACAGACATACTTGTCAACTACATTAACAGTGAATTCCTCTCCCCTACTACATTCATTAATGAAGAGGTTACAATTAGGTTTCAAAGATAGCATTTCATTGAGTTAAGAGAAGGATCCTAAGATTATTCTTTGTGCCTGAGTGCAATAAAAATCTTATTATTATTTTTTTTTGAGGAAGATCGGCCCTGAGCAAACATCTGCCAATCCTCCTCTTTTTTTGCTGAGAAAGACTGGCCCTGGGCAAACATCCACACCCATCTTCCTCTACTTTATATGGGATGCCGCCACAGCATGGCTTGACATGCGGTGCATCAGTGCGCGCCCGGGATCCGAACCGGCGAACCCCGAGCTGTTGCAGCAGAGCGAGCGCACTTAACCCCTTGCACCACTGGGCCGGCTCCGCAATAAAAACCTTAAAAAAAGTTTTTACTTGACTATTTTAGCTCTATAACTATAAATAATACATATATTATAATCTTGGGTTAAAAATCACAGTCTAACAATATATTCATGATTATTTCAAAAGAACAGTCATTCAATTAACTGTGTAAGCTCATAAAAGGTTAACACATGATAATTCTAAATTGGAAACAGAATTATCAAGATAATGTCATAATACATATCCAGAAGTTCAAAGAACTGCAGATCCCGGACAGATCCTCTAGATCGTTGCCTAGGTCATGCCTTACATTTCACAGATAGGAATATCCAGGTCCTCAGAAATAAAGTGATTTTTAATAAGGTCATGGACCCAAAGTATCCCAGATTATGAATTAGAACCAATCTCATGGCTCCCTTCTAGTTCTTTCCATTAAAATGCACTGCCTTGGTATTTTTTACATTTGGCATTTCTCTGCAGTATAAATTAAAGATTACATTAATGCATTACAAAAAATGGAATAAAATCAATTGCCAAGACTTATTCATTCAATTTAATCAGTGTATATTTACTGAGTGCCTACTCTTTTTCAGAAACTTCACTAAGATGAATAAAATGTCCTCAATAAAAGCCCAGAGGGATAGGCAAACAGACAAACAGATAATTATGAAACATTAAAGTCCATCCAGTGATGAAGATCCCACTGGGCTCCGAGGCACCACAATGGAATAATAATGAGGATAAAACAGAGACTATTTCTAGGTACTAGAAAAGATTTTATAAGAGGATAATGCCTAATTGAGTCTTAATGGATGGTATTTAACCAGATGGGACTGATGAAGAAGGAATGAGGATTGGCCGCAGAGGAGAGCACGTGAGCAGAACTTAAGGGTGAGAAACAGTACAGTGTGTGTGTAATACACTCAGTTTGGTGTTGATAAATATGCATGAGCATATTTGTGTTTTAGAATATGACTGTGGCTGAAATCACCTACGATATGTGTGTCAAATTAGGAAGAAGAGTCCAGAAAAGGCACACAGGATAAATAGCAAGAGAAATATAAAGAGAATCAGGAGGACAGATAATTAATTACTGAGCACTATCAATACAATATTTAACCACAAATGTGAGACTTATTGCCCTATAATGTCATCTCAGATCATTAAATTCAACAGTTCCTGTAAGAATAATAAAAATATAGACGACCTAGAAGTGCACAATTGCTTAAATTACAAAAAACCAAAAACCAAAGAAAACAAAAAAAAATGACATTCCAGATGCAAACTGAAGATTAAGCAATTGGCGTATCTTGACCATCCTTCACCTCTTCACCCAATTAGAGTGAGGAAGTGACCAGTCTGAACATCTCTCCCCTCTGTGATGTCAGAAAGCCCAGAAGACAAAGCAAGTATTCAGAGTCTTGCTCTGAGAGTCTTCTGATCATCCCAGGGACTTCCTCCAATCGAGTCATTGTGGGGCCCTGAGAAGGCACAGCCTGTAGAAGAGGTCCGAGTATAGTCCAGTCCATCTGAGGACAGTGCATTAGCCCGTGTTCCATTCTCAGAGGGATGCCAGCCTGCAAAGCCACCTCTGAGATACCACCCATCTCCAGGGCTGAAGGGAAGAGGAAGAGATAGGGTTTCTCTTGACATCTAAGGCCATATTTATAGGGTCATCATGACTCAGTGGACAAGAAGTAGTTTTGAACCAACTCAGAGTGACCTGGCCCCTCTCCCAGCTTCACACTCCTCATCTGACTGACCTTGGGAAGGTGGCCCATGGGCCAAGTGTCATCATCTATAAAATGGTCATAACAAAGATGCCTAAAGATGGCTGATAAACATTCAGTGACTGCTCTATGATGTATTCATTTTATTTTATTTATTGAGAAGAGCTCTTCTAAAACAAAAAGCCAAAAATCCTAGAAGTCATCCTTGACTCTCACTTTGCCTCCCACATCTAGTCAATCAACAGGTGGCTTATTTATCTCCTTAGTATGCCCTGAAGTCATCCATTTTGTCCATCTCTGCAGCTACCACTGTGTCAAAAGCATTATCATCTCCCCTGGCCTACTGTGACAGCTTCCTACCATTCCCAATTAATTCTTCACACAGTAACTGGAGGGATCTTTTAAATTTTAATTCAGATTAGACGATACCCCTGCTTTAAATCTTTCGGCTGCAGCCCATTGCCCTTAGACTGAACACCCCTCCTCCCCAGGAACTCAGGGTCATGCACATTCTGGGTGCTGATGTGTTCCCTGACCTCATCTCCTGTTGGCCTCCACCTCACTAAATCCAGCTCTGCTAGCTCTTTCTTTTTACAACGACCTGCCTCAAGACCTCCAGTCTTACTCTTCCCACCTCCCTGGAACACTGTGGCTTCCTGCTTCTTGCCGTTCAGATCTCAGCTCTCGAGTCACTTCCTCTGTAAGGCCTTTCCTGAATAAACAATCTAAATTCACACCACACCGAGCATCCTTTTATTTATCATATTTCCCTGTTTTCTTCACAACACTTATTATTATCTAAGATTCTTATTTATTTGTTGATCTGTTCATTGTTTTCACCATTTCCCATCTGTCTTTATACTCTGTGAAACAGGAACCTCTATTTCCAGAGCTTGGTTTTAGTAGGCACCTGGATATTGGTTGAATGGAAACATACATAGCTATGCTTCAGATTATAGATGAGGCACCTTTCTATGCATTTGTAAACACAATAAGCACAGGGACTACATAAAGGCTGTAGCTTTACTGCAGATACTTCAAGTGTTACTTGGTCTGCAGTTGCAGGTTCTAGGTAAAGAGAAAACAGGAAAAAGTACAATTAAATGAAGACCAAGAGCAGCTGAGTCCAGCATCATTCAGCTCAAGCTCTACGTGACTTTTTGGTTACCACAGCATGGGTGCGCAGCCCTCTAGAAACACAGTATATCTGCAGAACAGATTAACTCACAGAGACTGAAATAGTAATGTGGTAACATTAGAGTCATTTTAATCTATCAACAGCCCATCTAACAAAGTCAGGCCCCAAAAGACCTCTTGCTTCCTACTTTACCGGGAGAACAAAGGTCATTGGTCAAGAAGAACCCTCTTCTCTGCCCCTTCCCAATCTATTTCCCTCAGCACTGGTCATTTCCACTTTCCTTCTGCTTTAGTAGAAAAGCTATCCTTCCTTCTGTCCAGTCTGTTTTTTTTGAGGAAGATCAGCCCTGAGCTAACATCCAACACCAATCCTTCTCTTTTTTGCTGAGGAAAACTGGCCCTGGGCTAAGATCCGTGCCCATCTTCCTCTACTTTATATGGGACGCCACCACAGCATGGCTTAACAAGCAGTGCATCGGTGTACACCCGGGATCCGAACATGCAAACCCCGGGCTGCCCGAGCAGAGCGCGCACACTTAACCGCTTGCGCCACCGGGCCGGCCCCTTCTGTCCGGTCTTAATCTTGGCATCTTTACTTTGGATCTTGTCCTCTATTGTCTCCTTTATGAATTATCTCATCTGCTGCATATGAACCTTTGAATGTCCACGTGGGCCGTGAAGAAGGTCAGAACATAACCTAGGCCTTGAGTGTGCCATGCTGAAAAAGTTAAATTTTCCAGAAAAATCCATATCTTGAATTATTCCTTGCTATGATCTCTTGTATAAAATTAAAGAACTCAGGTTTTACAGGACATGTTTATACAACTACTGCAGAATAAACACTTAATACTCGTGAAAAAGAATCTATAGCTACATAAAACATATCTAAGACTTACAAAAAAGATTTGAAACTCTGAGCTCTGACATTAATTTGCTGTGTGATCCAGGATGAGCCACTTAACACCCTCTTGCTTCAGTTTTGTCATCTGTAGAATGAAGATAGTGGAATGGTACACATGTGAAAGCATCCAAATTACTGCCCTGATGGGCCACATATAGACAGACACCCTTAATTTTGTCACTAGGTAGAGTGACTGAAACATCCTCCTGGGGGAAAATATCAGTTTTTACACTGTTGGGGGCACTAAAACATTCCTTTCAGAGTGTCCTTATTTGACTACAATGCCCTACCTGGGAAAGAAAAGTATTAGTAATGCTATTGAAAGAAAAGCACTAAAGGAATATTACTAGGTCTTTCAGTAAAATCAATCAGGAAACCATGGAATATGACATTCATTACACAGACATATATTACTCATTGATTTATTTTAAAAATATTTATGGAAACCCTACTATATGTTCCAGTGGCTGTGCAACTTGCCTCTCAAAACTGTGTGACCTAAATATTGTCCCCTCACCCCAAGTACTTCTCCTTTGCATTTACCTCTATGTCAACCCCACTCATTAATAAACCCCTGCACATTCAATAAAAGGCAAGAGAAATGTTTCACTGAAATCTTAATTGTGAGACATAAGTATTATTGAATATCTAAAAAACTCTCCTTTAATTGCCCACCTTTCTCAAAATCACCTCTATTAATTTTATTTACATATATTCCTTTCACCTTCTGGGTGCTTCATTTTCCATCGTTATAATGTTTTATATAGTGAGGCAGATTGCAAAATAGAGAATGAGTCCCAAGCCATGGGAATCTGAATCACTCATTCGAATAAGTGATTCTGCAAATGAAATGCAGGCTTACCTTAAAGTTCAGCCTCAACACCATTAGTCTTAATGCACACACCCTTTTTATCCAGGATCTCCAATGAGGATACTGCTTCTCTGGGTCTAGCAAGGCCGCTTGTGTTTCTACCCCTAACAATCTCAGGGCCAGGCGCTGACTTGGAGATCTTCTAGGCTCTTTTGGTAGTCTGCAGACTTTCATCATTCCCATGCATACGTACTCTCTCCTTCCTTGAGGGTTGTACCACATTCCAATTCTTCTACCGTTTAAACCTCTTCATTGTGACAACCTTCTAACTGGTCCCAGCTGACTCCAACTAAGTCTATTCTCCTGCTCAGTGTCTGTTTACTTTTCTTTTTTATTTCAGTGATTTGAATTAAATGAGTTGTACGTGCCCCGGTGGTCTAGCGGGTAAGATCCCGCGCTCTCACCACCACGGCCCGGGTTTGTTTCCCACTCAGGGAACCACACCACCCATCTGTGGGCTGTCATACCGTGGTGGCTGCATGTTGCTGTGATGCTGAAAGCTCTGCCACTGGTATTTCAAATATCAGCAGGGTCACCCAGAGGGGACAGGTTTCAGTGGAGCTTCTAGACTAAGACAGACTAGGAAGAAGGACCTGGCCACCCACTTCCAAAAATTGGCCGTGAAAACTCTATGAATAGCATCGGAGCATTGTCTAATATAGCGCTGGAAGGTGAAAGGATGGTGCAAAAAGACCACGCAGGGTTCTGCTCTGGGCACAGGGCCACTAGAAGTCGGAATCCACTAAACAGCACTAACAACACAACACGCTTTTAGTACTAACTCAAGTGATACTAATGTTTCTACATTTTAATAGAGTTATATCTCCTTCTCTACCAACTCCATTCCTATCTCCCCCTGTGTGTGTGTATGTATATATATATACAAATATATAATCTCTATATAATCTGTGCCCTCCAGATCCATACTACCATCCATTCAGCTCATTCAGTTTTGCATACTGTAGCTATAAAGCACAAATCTTGATTGTGTCTCTTCCCTTGGGAAATATCTTTCTTGGTCCCATTGCTTTTATAATGAAGTTCAACCTCCCTTTCGGGTTTATGAGACCATGAATGGCTTGAATCTTACTTCCTCCTTCAGCCTCAGTCCTCACTCTGCATCCTTTGTCCCCTCTGCAGTAACCATATCCTAATTTCCACTTTACCCCACATACAACGTTCTCTCTCACCTCTGCGCCTTTGCATATGCAGTCCCCTCTGCTGACTTGCTCTTAAAATACAATAGAAAGGAGAGATCATCCCAGAAATGCTTGGAGAGTTACACACAATTATTAACAAAAGTCAAATCTAAAATAGCATGCTATCTAGAAACACTGAAAAATAAGCAAGAAGATTGGATATTAGGAAGACAAAATCAACACTGTACTAGAGACACTACTCATGTGAATAAGACTCAGGCTATAGATAGAGAAATAAAATTACCCAGTGTTAAACATTCAGTTTGAAGGTGGAACCTCACAGACTGTCCTACACAATCATTTTTTTCCTTTAAAAAATGACTACTTACTGTAAATTTTGAATAAGAGGAGAATTGAGACAGAGGATTTCACAGCCCACAGGGCATCTTAGTAACTAAAGATTTATCATCAGTTTGTGGGCTCAGTTTCTTTCTTCCCAGTAAAGGAAAAGTGGCAAAAATAAATGCCTTTCAATTCTAAGCATGACCCTCAAGATAAAACACAAAGGAAAAAACGAGGACAGATTTGACTACCTAAATCTTGAAAATTTCAGTATGCCAAAACACACACATAAACACACCGACGCAAATAAAGAGATAAATTACCAAGTGGAAAAATAATCATAACCCAAAAGGTAGAGTTATATGTCTAATCTATAAAAAGCTTTTATAAACTAACACGAAAGAGATAAACACACAAAAAATAAGCAAAGATATAAACAGATAACTCAGGAAAAATAAAGATGACCAATAATATAGGGAAAAAAATTCAATTAAGTCACACGGAAAAGAATAAGATACCAGTTTGACTTCTCAAATTGGCAAAGACTAAAAGGAAACTCATGTCAATGTTGATAAGGGTCTGCAAACATATGCACTCCTGGAAACTGCTAGTGGGAACATAAAAAACCATTCAGGAGGCCATTTGGTAATAAATATGTGTCAAAGTTTTAAATATGTTCTTTAAACCAGCAATTTAACTCACAGGGATTTATCCAGAGGGAATACTTAAACAAATAAGTAAAATACTATTTAGCCATTAAAAATAGTAATCCAAAACCCAAATGTTAATCTGTTATTATGTGAAAAAATGTACAAAACAGTCTATAGACATAGAATACGCCTCTTTTTTGGTTAAAAACATGAATTATAAAAAAGATGTGTGTGTGTGCGCGCGCGCGTGTCTGTGTCTGTGTGTGTGTGTGCCTACATGTGCATGCCTAAAATTATCCAAAGAGTTCTGGAACAAAAGTTTAGCAGCTATCTTTTGTATGTGGACGTAAGCGTAATCCTTATTATCCTTTTTGAATTTTCTAGATTTTTATACATATTTAAACAGAGTATAAATTTTTTTTTTTTTTTTTTTTTTTTTTTTTTTTTTTTTGTGAGGAGATCAGCCCTGAGCTAACATCCGCCAATCCTCCTCTTTTTTCGCTGAGGAAGACGGCCCTGGGCTAACGTCGGTGCCTATCTTCCTCCACTTTATATGGGACGCCGCCACAGCATGGCTTACCAAGCAGTGCGTCGGTGCGCGCCCGGGATCCGAACCAGCGAACCCCGGGCCGCCGCAGCGGAGCGCGCGCACTTAACCGCTTGCGCCACCGGGCCGGCCCCGAGTATAAATATTTTTTATAATCAGAATAACAACACTGTTTTTAAATAATGACTTTGTTTTGAGGACAGTATATTTAGGAAAATTGTAAACAGAATAAGAAAGTAATACATCCATGAAAAAAGAAGTCAGTTTTAAATTATAAAACCTGATCACATATTCTATTTGTTCATCATTCAGAATATTTTTTCAAATGGTTTCAATATAATAAAGCCTTAAATGTTTTGCTCTAAGTATTCTTGATTTGATTTTTCACAAATAGTGTATTTTAAGGGCTGTTCATTTGATTGCATTTTGTTCATTTAAACTCATCTCATCAAAATGCAAACTTTCTAAGAGCTATTTTATCTCCAAAAATAAAAAAACATTTAAGTCTAATTTATGTCCTATTTTTTTTAGAAAAAGGGAAACAAATATTACTGAAAGTAAATGAACTTAAGCTCCAAAAGTTCAAGGCTGACACATAAGTAAGTTAAACACCACAAGACTGAAAACATCCTGGCCTTCAATTCTTATTCAAAAAGTTTGTTTACCCACATATGATATGATCCTTCAATCAGCACTCTGCAGAACAACTTTTCCTATCGCTCAGAATCCGACATTCCACATTATTCTTCTTCAACAGAGCAAATGCATGGTGACCCCTTTCCTAGAAAACAGGTCGCACTCTGCTATAGACCGGTGATTGACCTAGGCCCTGATCTCAATTTCGTCCTTTCTTATTTCTCAGTGTCTGGTGCTGGCCATGGTTTCTTCAGGATCCCTTCTTGACGAGGTTCTTGCTGTTTGATCTTCAGCTTTATAGATTCTGATCTTGCTTGCTCCTAACACTGATTGGAGCTCCACAATGAACTGCATTTTACCAACAGACTCCAAACTCACCATTCTTCTAGACTCTTCCATCTGTGGTGTGCTTTGCCCTGAAGCTCTCTCCTGTCTTAAATTAGGAACAAAGCCTGTCCTCCTTGTCACTTCCCTCCCTCTCCTTCTCTAATTCCCTGATTTCAATTCCATCAAATCTCACTTAGTTTCAAGACTCTGACACTAAACATGCTAATTCTTCTACCTAGAATGTCCTTTGGAATCTTTTGTTTACTACACCTAGCAAATACTTCGTTGTCCTTCAAGACCCTATGTGTAATCATCTCTTCCCTAGTGACTTCTAAGCTCTGTAGTGGAGTATGTGCACACTTGCTTCTCTGGGCAAAACCTACACACACACACACACACACACACACACACACACACACACAGTTATTTGGCTTATATTGTAATTATTTGTTTACATGTCTTTCTTCCCTACTAGACTCCAAGCCTCTTAAGGGAATGCCATATCTTACTTATCTATATATACTCCCCAGATAGGCAATAGCCCATAACATATTCTCCATAAGTCTGTTGAATGAATTAAATTCAGCCTATCAGGAAATTTATCTTTAATTTTAGACAATTTCCTTGGTATGATACACTTTCTTTTAACATATTTTCAGATATATGTGAGGTAGGCTAAAGAGTCTGGAGTTTGCAAGATGGTCTGTTGGGAGACACTGTACTTCCAGAGGCCGGGAACTATCATATGAGAGGGTGCTTTGGAAAGTTTGGGAATAACATCAAGGTGGGACTAGGAATTGGGAGCAATTTAGCTGTTACCAAATCTAGCCTGGGGTGAAAAGGCCCTGTAATAGGATGGGAACAATGGGAGACAGAGAAGAAAAAGGAAAAGAAGAGGTTTTATGAACCCCCCCTGTGTCTGAAAGGGTCCATGATATAGTGTTAGGCAATAAATAAAATGAGGTAATTAGGGGAGGCCTCCTTCCCCACAGACAACTTTTGGCTGTACTAGCTGTTTATATTTGTGAGCATACAGATAGCAAAAAGAAAGGTAAAGCATCTTGATAAATGTGAGGCTCAGATTACTGCCATGTATGCAGTGGACTCCCGAGGGCTGGTGGATGCAGAGCCTCTCCTATTTCTTCGGAGTCCCCCCTCCCCTACAAAACCCAAGACACACAACACCCAGTTGTATGTACTGAACACCCACTGGAATACCTCGCAAACTTGCTGAACTGAGAAAACATTAATGTTCCCTGCTCCTTGGTTACAAGGATGAAGTCAAGGCCAGAAATGACTCTTCCTTGAGAGAGCCAAAAGTGCCATAGCAGGTTCAATGAAGGTGTTACCACTAAGTTAAGATGCTGTCACAGAGGCTAATAAGAAGATTAAATGTATTAAAAAAAGGATTGAGACACTAATATAAATTTGATTTCCTTTCCCCAAAAGAATACCAAGCACCTGAGATATAAGAGGTTAAGTGAAGGGCAAAGAGGTGGTTTGATTCATTTATAAGTGATTTACTTTTGAGGAGAGATTTTGAAAGATTATTTAACTTAGAATGAATAGTAAAATATTCAAGGCAGTTTTATGGTAATTAGTGAAAAAGTGGAAATGGATATTAAATTCCTAACTCACTGGTATCATGGACCAAACAAGAAAAGGAAGCCACTTTTCACTTTTGCTGAGGAACTTTTTACGTAACAATTTGTAGATCTGCATATACAAAGATAATTATTAAACTTGGATTTAAAATCCAAGTTTTTCCAACTAATAGAGTTGAGTAACGTAAAGGAAATGAGTTTAACTGAACTATGTCCACATTTTCATCCAATTTACTTTTTTTTTAATTTAATTTAATTTATTTTTTATAATTTTATTTATTTATTTTTCCCCCAAAGCCCCAGTAGATAGTTGTACGTCATAGTTGCACATCCTTCTAGTTGCTGTATGTGGGACACGGCCTCAGCATGGCCAGAGGAGTGGTGCGTCTGAACCCGGGCCGCCAGCAGCAGAGCACGCGCACTTAACCGCTAAGCCACGGGGCCGGCCCACAATTTACTTTTGGAATACAGTTATGAGCAGGCTGGCCAAAATTGTGATGCAAAGGTTGGCCAAAAAACCCAAAGGGAGGAAAAGATGACCTTACCCACAAAGGGCTGTAAAAGAAAATTTTTAAAACAGACTTAGATAAAAATTTGAATTGTTTATTTCTAAACACAGAATGCTAACCACTATAGTCAAGTCATTTAAATTCCCTGTGGTTAAGTCTCCTATCTGTAAAACATAAACAAACATATAAATCTCTTTGATGACATTATTAAGCATTTCACACATTACATATCAATCTGTGAAGAGAGTAGTGAAGCAAAGAACTCCAAGATTATGCATGCAAAACAGGCCTTGTAGGAGGAAGTCTTGTTTTTCTACACAGTTCTAGCTGCTTTATAGATTTTAAAACTTGTAAAAATTAGCCTTAAATATTTTTAAATGGAAAACAGAATACATTGGGATAAAAACGCATGTCTACATGACTTCAAACATATCAAAGCTGAATACATTTTCTGTATCATCTGGTTATTCTAGTTTCAGAAATTAAGAATCCTGAGGATAACATCCTGATTATGGTCCCTGTATTTTTGTTTTGTTTATCCTGTCCTGTAGATAGTCCAAGAGTCCCTGAAAGAAAAGAAGAGTTACGAATAAAAATCCATTTCCAGGACCAAGTTCAAGTTCAAATCTGCATGACAATGTCTGTAGTGCTTTCTCCTCTGGTTTTAACTAGTCACAAACTCTTAGACTCAGTTCTCTTTGCATTTTAATAAACAGAGTCCAACCTAATGGTTACATGGTTTGTGTTTATCTTAAGCTTTGGAATCCCACATAAGACCTACCACAGTGCTGAGTGCACAGTAGGTCTCCAAAATGTATAGGTTGTTTTTTAAATAGTACCTTACATGTCTCCAAACAATATGAAATTTGGCAGCAAAAACAATAATCCTTTAAGCTGTTATTTTGCTATACATGCTAGCTATATGTAAAGATAATGTCTATAAAAATGTGACCATTCTATACGGCAAAAGCTAGATAAAGCCTCAGAGTTTATTCAGCCTCTGAGATAACCAGCAAGGATGGTTATCATAGAACAAAACTGTAAGAAATCCTTTGTGGATTATTGCTTCCTTGTTCCTAGAGTCCTCTTCCCTCCCCCACACACAAAAGTTAATAAACAAATAAAATCTCACCTGTGAAAGAATATAGTACTTTCATACTGAAAAGAGCTGACTGGTGGTGGGAGAATAAGTATGTTCCTGAAGGCTTTCCTTAAATGGCATAATCGTTTTTCACTGACAAATCCAACAATTATTCCTGAGATTGATGTGCTGATTTAGTAACACTCTGTCACTCAGAATCTCTATTTATGCTCTCCCTCTCCCAGAGGGCAGCCATTCTAAAGAGTTACCCCTCTCCACCAGCTGCAAGTCCCATAAACTCTCTGTGAACACAATGAAGGGTTTCCACCCTTCAAATGGAAAGAGGTATCAATTAAGCAAGTTATCCTACAAAGCAAAGAAAAAATTTTTAAAAATAAAAATAAAACAAACCTCAGAAAAGCACACCAACATATAACCCACCACCAATATTCTAAAATCTCGAGAAATCTCCACTGATTGAAGTACTTGGAGCTTTAATACAGTGTTGCTGCTAAGACTGACTGTATTTATGCCTGCTTGGACAGAGAGCACAGAATACAAAATATTATCTGATAGACCTTTGACCCCTCTGTTAATTAGTAAATAAATACAGTCAATTGCTGAGGTTATCCCTCTGTGGATTTCTGCCACGCCCCTAAAAGAGTTTAAACTTTGTTGTTACTAATAAAGCAGTATTTGTGAAAATTTCACTAGGCAAAAATATTTGAAATAATACCACTTGCTTCTGTATCCAGGAGTCAGAAAGTGAATCACAAGTAAAAAATGTAATTAATTTACATGTGAATATCACTATACTCAGCTTCACGAAATGACTAAGAAAAAGAAAGCCAGCCATATGACAAATTTGGGGCATTTGCTATAAAAGTATTGCCAGAATATTGTCTAAGTTGTTTAATTTAACTTTTCAAGACTCACTAAATAAATACGTTTCTTAATCTGTACTAGAGATTGTGTTTTATTTTCATCAGATAATAATTATAAGACCACTTTTAGTGGGGATACTCTGAACTAAAATTAGTATTCAGTCACAATAAATATGTTAGCACACGTAAAACTGCTGTAATTGTCTGACCTATGTCCTCCACCAAAAGAATGCATTTCCCCTATGCATCAAATGTCCCCCATCACCAGGTGGCTGCATTTAATTCTTCCGTGCTCTTCACACCAATTCCACATTCCTAAAAATTCTCTGGCTCCATTCATTTATTCCATCAATATTTACTCAAAATCTCCCAAGAATCATGCAGAGTGCTGGACACTGGTGTTCACAAAATTATTTTTCAAACTTATCAGAATTCCATTCTTCGCGTCTTTTCTTTTTTTTTTTTGTGAGGAAGATCAGCCCTGAGCTAACATCTGTGCTAACCCTCCTCATTTTGCTGAGGAAGACCGGCTTTGAGCTAACATCTATTGCCAATCCTCCTCCTTTTTTTTTTTTTGCCCCCCAAAGCCCCAGTAGATAGTTGTATGTCATAGCTGCACATCCTTCTAGTTGCTGTATGTGGGACGCGGCCTCAGCATGGCCGGAGAAGCGGTGCGTCGGTGCGCACCTGGGATCTGAACCCGGGCCGCCAGTAGCGGAGCGCAAGCACTTAACTGCTAAGCCACGGGGCCGGCCCCCTTCTCTTATTTTCTATTAGTGATTCTTTAAGTGTGCAAATACGAATAATAAGAAGATATAACAATAAATGCTCAGCAAATATTGGCAATTATTTTTGTAGTCTCATTCCAGGGGAAATACACTGAGCATTTCATAGCTTTGTTATTTAATTATCACATCAACCTTATAATCTCAGTATTAATATCATCTCCAATAATACAGAAGCAGAAGCTGGGTTTTTTTTTGTTTGTTTTTTTCGTTTTTTTTTCTGAGGAAGATTCACCCTAAGCTAACGTCTGTGCCCATCTTCCTGTATTTTGTACTAGGGCACGGGGCCAGGCCCAGAAGCTGGGTTTAAAGAAGTTAAATAACTAACCCAATGTCACATAGGTACCAAATGGAGGAGCCAAGACTCATACCCAATTAGCCTGACTGTTTTTTTTTTTTTTGAGGAAGAGTGGCCCTGTGGTAACATCTGTTGCCAATCTTCCTTTTTCTTTTTTTTTTTTCCCCCTCCCCAAGGCCCCAGTACATAGTTGTGTACCATAGTTGTAGAATTGTAGCTTTTCTATGTGGGATGCCACCTCAGCATGGCTTGATGAGTGGTGAGTAGTTCTGCACCCAGGATCCAAACTGTGAACCCCAGGTTGCTGAAGCAGAACGCTCAAACCTAACCGCTATGCCACCGGGACGGCGCCAGCCTGACTCTTTACCCACTGGGTGATAAGGGGGAAAGTCATATACAAGTTCAGTAGACAAAATAAAAAAAGATATAAATTTGGGGTATATTATAAAAATGCAAAGTATCACTGGTGATAAAGCATTATAAGAAACTCAGATATGATAATATCCTGATATCAGTATCTCAGAAGTTATTTCAAAAAAGAAATTTAAATATACCTACTAATGCAATCTGCGAGAAACCACTGTAATATTCTGTTACAATTGTAATAAATCTGTTTTTATATGTTCGTGGAGGGGGCAAAGGTATATATGCTAGAGGATATTGGTCTTTTAAAATGTTAAATCTATGAACACTACTGACTGAGTAACATAATCACCCCATTACCATATTCTGGTTGGTAAGTGAGTGTCCTGGGAGTCTCAGAAGAGAAAGACGCACTGTGTCATCCTTTCCAAGATGGTTATGAGTGAAAGCAGGGGAAAAGTCACAGCGACGGGGACTGGAAGTTACCAAGAGGGGCTATAAGCTGAGCTTCAATCTTACAGCTTCTGAATATTAAATCTAATATCAAGAGGCAAACAGGGTTTCTAATCAAGTAAATGGATGACTTTTTTTCCTGAAATAGAGAAGCTCTGTTAAAAGTAAAATGTGTTTGAAGGAGAAAGAGAGAGAGAGAGAGGGAATAGGCCAAAAGACAGCTGATATGTTAAAGCTTGCAATGAAAAGAACTGTTCTTGCTTATTTATAGAATTCAGTTCAGTTCAATACACATTTGCTGAGTGCCTTATATATACGGGATAGGCCCCGTGGGAGGCCCTAGTGATGCAGACACAATCCTGATGTAACTTGTGCCATGTGATACATGCACTAAAGCCACCAGATCCAAGTGGAGGAAGGATGGGATTTATTCATTTTGCTATTTTAGGAAAGAGGTACATTTTAATAGAGACATAAAGTAAGCATACAGTGGCATCCATTACACTCTAAGGTTACAGTTGTCACTGACATAAAGACTAGCACTACTTCTTGATCTGGTGGCAACTATCAAAAATGGAAGTAAAGAGTCTCAAGAACAAATGGTGGCCCTTTCCCGCCGCCCCACAGAATAACGGCAATATACTAATGATAATTAGAGTGAACATTACATTCTATTATTATCATGGAGAGAACAGATTAATTTTATAATTATTACACATATATAATATGTAATTAAATATAAACATAATGGATTATCTATCAAGTTACAGGGATTTATCTTCAAGGATTTCGAAATAATAGGGATTTCTTTGACAATTACACAATGACTTGCCTCATAGAGAAGCATAGAAAGGTAGCAATCTTGATGAGCAAAAAGAAACCCTTACTCATTTGAATTATCATGCAGAAAAAAAGGGAGGGAAATGGTAATTATCTATGTTGCAAGGAGATTAAACATCTTTCTTATAACTTGGGCTCTCAATACCACAAATAAATAGAAACTTTTCATATTTCCTCTGGAAAAAATTATGTAGCAAAGTGAATTTATTTGAGCTAAATGAGTTTTGCTGAGAGAAAGGCCAAGTGATTTTTTGACTTGGAAAGTGAATAAGACAATAATAAGGTAAAGGGATGGAAATTTCCTTAGTAAGGACGAGGATTGTTGGAAGGTAATATTGCTCACATTAACAACAAAAAAAACAGCAAGCGATATCAAACTAGGGTTTTTAAAAACCACCAAGTTTCCCAGGAAAATGGGAATTTCATGACATTCTCCAGGCAGGTGTGCCCTGGACCCAGGCAGTTTCTTGTCTCGATCCCCTTTGCTTCATTAGAGCCGAGTTCAGTTGTCACTCACACTGACACCTGGTACCATAAATAAAGCACCTGGAGGGCTCAGTCAGCTGTAGCTGTCATTGTCACTCTGAGTGTGGACGGGATGACGAGACTGTTATCACCATCCTCTCCCCGACTGTCCTCCCCTGTGCTGTCTCTTCTCCTTCCCTACACACATTCTACCTTCATTGCTCTGGTTCATCATTCTGATCCTGTTATGCCCCAGCTGGGATTTTGTCAAACTGTATGACTGGGAAACAACATAGTATTACACATGTTAGTGTTCTCTGTACCCTCTCTTAAGCCATAAGGCAGCACCAACAGCTTACTCTTATTGCCCTTGTCTTTATGGAGATATTTCTCAAAGAGTCACACCTGTGCAGATTTAAAAAATACCACACCGACACTTTTTTGCCTTCTCCATTCTTTCATTGTAAATATCTTATCTCGTGGTTATGTTTGTTCTCTCTGATTACACTCTCATCGTCAATTCTAAATCTAAACTGTTGAAAGGCATACCCTGCATCTCCACTCTATGCTGGTCTACAGCGCAGAGGGCGGGCTTGTCACACAATGCTCTGTCAGAGGGTACCAGCCCACTTCTCTGGGCCCTTCCCCCAATCCCAGCTGGGTTCATTTTAGAGCCGCTGTCTTTTTCTACTGCTTCTCCAAAATAAAGTTTACCCGGACTTTTCCCTGCAGTAAAGTAATAAATGCTCATTATAGACTATTTTGAAATTACAAAAAAAGTGAGAAAAATTAAAAAAAAAATCTATAGCCTCTACTATCCAAAAACAAAGACTTGCTAACATTTTGTTCTTCCCAGTCTTTTTCTTCCTTATTCATGCTTCCAGGGGGAGGAAGTATGGTAATTGTGTGCTTAAACAGCTGTACTAATAAGGTAAGTATGTGTCTTTTTGTCTTGCCTTTTAAAATTTAAGATTATAAGTATTTTTTTCTGTGTTTGAAATTATTTGCAATATGCATTCAAAGCAGCTATTTTTATGGTGTCACTGAATAACAATGATTGTAGCTCTAAGTTTGCCTGGATCTCCATAACAGCAAAGATGTTTATTAAAAGTAAATATAAACTTGAGCTCATATTGATATTTGTATTTAATACTTTCAGTCATTACTAGAAATCTGGTCTTGTCATTCTTTCCATTTTCTTCCATTAAAATGTACCTGGCTGATGTGAACACATATTAACATGTTGGTTATTTTATTGTTTTATGTTTTTGTTTTTGTCATAGTAATAGTGTAATTTATCTTCAGACTTCCAACAGCATCTAGCATAGTATTTTACACATAGTAGGCATTAAATAAACACTTTTTAAATTGGACCCACTCGGGGAGATTTCGATTATAAGGGATAACAACTCATTAGGGATTAAATGATTTGTGAATGAAATACCAAGTAAATATATTACTTTCCGCATTGATAAAGTTTTCACAGATTGTGTGTGTGTATGTGTGTGTAGCGTGTGTGAGGTTATATCCTAAAATCCCAGATGGCTTTATTTTAATGTAATTATCTTCTGCTCTTTTTCTTTAAAATAAAATTTATACATTTTTTTCACTGCAAATAAATGCTCATTACGGAAATTTTCCTACATATACAGAAAAAAAGACCTCTTCATTGCTCATGTCTAATAGTAATATATTTTAGGAATATTACTTCTGAAACCATAAAATTGCCATTCAGATTATTTTTACAAAAGAAAAGAAAATACCTGTTATATAATTTCAAAATACCTGCTGATCAATCCACTAAATGAAAAGTGAAACTAATGATCTTAATTCCAACTTGCCATCAACTTTAATCCATCTGTAAAGTTGCCCACCATTCTTTTTTTATTAAGAAAGTGAACCAGTAAGGTCGAAAACGAGTGGCTAGTACAACACATTTCAAAGCCTCCATTGATCTTTCAGGCATTCTTGCCACTTTCCATCTGAATCTTCTGTCCACCCATCTTGAATAGGATTAAAACCTAAATCATTTTCACTGAAGCACACACAGCAAACAGACCCTTGGCCCCCGTCTTAATGAAGACTAATGAAAACAATGAAAGCCACAGTGAAACCTATAAGAAACAACAACATAACCTACAGACTGAGCAAGCTTTAACCAGTGCTCTTGAGAACTTTTTTATTATGAGTGAATCAGTGAACAAAACAACATCATGACCCACTTGCGCAGCACAGATACAACGTACCACTTGGGAGCTCATCTTTGGGGCACACAGTGGCCTTATGATGATCATTCTGGCTGTGGGGGAATGGCTGGCCCTTTGTATTACTTATCCCATGTCTCACAGAAACTAGCCTCCCAGCTTAGGAGAGAGTTCCAAGTCACCAGGTTTGATGCTATCTTAGACACAGTAACCTGGAGGGCACGTCTCTGAATGGAGCACAGGCCAGATTCTCAGTGATGCAGCCCTTACATCAGGCTGTGCTAAAGAGTATTAGCCTGAGATGAGGCTTCCAGCTCCACACAGATGTTAGCAAATCATTACAAATGGCAAGGCACACAGAGAGGTAAATATGGCTGGAAATACACATGTAGAATGATGCAATTTTAAAAGTATTATTGTAAGGACACAAATGACCAAAAGGGACATTTCATTGGATTCATGTTTGTCTCTTCTATGTACCCTAAAATCTTAATACCAAATATCACTTAAAATATAAGCTTTTTTTTTTTTTACAATCAGTAAGATGAAGAGTGAGGGGTTTACCTTGAGGTACTTAATACATTAAGGATTTAAGCTAAAATTTAGTTAAGCTAATTTAGTAGCAACTTAAACTATTTCTGCAATGAAGAATAAATTTTTTTTTTTTTTTTTGGTGAGGAGGATAAGCCCTGAGCTACCTCTGAAAATCTTACTCTTTTTGCCAAGGAAGATTAGCCCTGAGCTAACATCTGTGCCCATCTTCCTCTATTTTGTATATGGGATGCTGCCACAGCATGGCTGATGAGTGGTGTAGGTCTATGCCCAGGATCCAAACCCGTGAACCCGGGCTGCCAAAGCAGAGCATGTGAACTTAACACTATGTCACTGGGCCAGCCCCAAGAATAAAAATTTTGACAATACGTAGCAAGTTTGAAATGAATAATTACTCAAATCCCTTTGTAGTAATAATAGAAATTATTAATTTTTTGACCCACATTCTAATTCAGATCTACCAAACTGCCAGAAAGAAATTGTTTTAGTGACTTAAAAAAAAAAAAGCATAATAGGAGAAAGAAGATGAGGTTCCAATGATAGCAAATATTTGTATAAAAGTTTCACAGTTTACAAAGAGTTTTCACAAGTAGGATCTCATTTAATTCTCATAACAGCTCTGTAGAATAAGCAGGCTATTATCATTCTCATTGGATATATTTATCCATGTATTCATTAAACACATTTTATGAGTAGTTGTTTCAGGAATACCTCTTTTGGCAACTACTTAAGATTCTGCTCTGTAATGAATATTTGGTTCATTGTTCATGTGTCTGCTCCTTTGGGGTTTTATAGTTGAGTAATATGCTATTTTAGGGTGGGATCCATCGATAATCATTTTGGCCCAATAGAGATATCCTTTCAAAGCGTGAAGGACTGATCATCATCTGCCTATTTACTCATTATCTGCTTATTTCCAAACACCACAGCTTCAGCATCTACATGGAATAAAAGAGACATCACCAAAAGAAGTGTGATTCACTTTCTGCCCTGGAGATCAGATAACCACAAACTGGATATACGGTTACTTGATAGGGAAACAAAACCAAGCAACTATCTTGGTGCTCTCTAACCATAACTCACAGCTTTATGGAAACCAGAACAAAAAATTTTTAAAGTATATATTCAGAAGGATTAAAAGAGTACGACATGAAAAAAGACAACTTCAGCATAATAAAAAAAATTACATTTGATTATTATACAAACATTAATGTATGGACTAGAGCTCTAAGAGGACAAAATATAATACAATTTCAGAATATATGTAAATAAACTTTAAAAGTCAGCTAACATATCATTACAAAACTCACAAGACATAACAATGAGAGATGTGCAATGCAGGGCCACTTATGGAAAAACACTAATTATGACAACTAGCCTGAGGAGGGGAAGCGCCGCTGGATGCCACCTCAGCTAATGATGAACTCTGCCAATGTCTGAATGTGAAAAGCAAGTCTATACAAAACAGAAATAAGGGTTAATTATGAAGTGCAAGAGACTAGTGCAGGAACACAGACGTAAGGCCAGCCAGACACAAGCACAGCTAGCCAAGTCTATCATGGGCACAGGCATGCCTTTTAAAACCATTTGTTGCCTATGTACGAAAGAAAAAGGAAATTCTAAATTCACTAATCAATGGCAACATGAAATCAATAGCAGATCACATGCGATTGGATGGCATGTCTATTTTATGCTTTCAAAAAAAAGGCTAAGCAGCACTTGGTGGGATGTTGCATATCTGGGAAACAATCTAGCAATAATGGAAACCATTCTGTCCAACTTTTAAACTTTATTTATAGATTCCACACGTGAAACGATGGTGCCGTCTCTGGACTTCCCACAGTCAGTCAGTAAGTTTATGATGAAACTTCACAATACAGTTCTGTTGAGGTCAGCAAACCTTTGCAGAGGGCCTGCTTTGTTTATGAACTGGATCTCTACCTTCAAGGAGCTTCACTGGGACCAGACACAAGAACAGATAATGAGGCTTAAAGAGTGCACACTGCGACCCTGGGAGCCAAGGGGAAGGGCAACTTCAAGGGTGGGCACACCCACCTGAGAGTCCACAGCCACAGTTGGGGCAGATCTGTGGGCAGCAGGAATGGGTACACCTTTCAGCACAGAAAGGGAAGCTTGGTAAATAATCAAAAGGTCTGATGTTGATTTTGTTTCTAAATCATTTATTCCAGAATAATCAAGTAATTAAAGCATCCCTGTGGAACAGTAGTCTTCAAACTTTTTGCCCAAATACTTCCTAAAAGAAGTCTGAGAAAATTGTGTGCCTTTTGCATATTTTGAGTAGACATCTAAAACTTTTTTCTCTTAAGTATAAACAATTACAAAAGATGTAGTTCTGATGCATTGCAAAGATTGAAAATTCTAAATAAACTTGTTGCAGTCTTTTAAACAGATCCAATGAGATCTCAATACCAAGATGATATGATACCCACTATTATTAATTTTAAAAATACGTGAACAAGTTCCTTTTTAATAGTCAGAAATTTTACATCCTTCCTCTTTCTCTTCGAAGTATACCTCTACTGATTTTTATTCTAATGCAATATATTTTTATGCATCAAAGTCTTATTGATCAGAGCTCTATATAGTCTTTCTAACAAAAAATATGTATTTAATTTCCATGGTAACCAAATTACACAGACTAGTCCACTAATTAGGGTACTTAGGGGAATGCAGTAAGCATAAAATGAATACATCATCCAAGTGCACTTAGTTATAAAATGCACACATCTCAAATTCTTACAATGAAATTAGTTCTAAAAAATACAGTGGCCCAAGCTTGAAATACCTCCTGATGTTACTGAACATGACGTATTGGATGTGCTGTGGAAACACATCCCTCTGCTTTTCCTGTGGTCTGACTGAAAACTTCTTGTCCTAGAAATTGCCTTTGCTTTCTGAGGACCTTTTCAGAAATGTGCATGAAACATAACTGCAATATACCCCACAACAACAACAAAAAGTTGTTCATAATTAAATTATCCTAAAAAGCTGGTAACTTTTTCAAAAATTTAAAACATGATAATAACTTGATTTCTACTTAGAGTTTAACTCTAATAATATTATGTTTTTTATACCTTTGGTGCTGCTCTATTTGAATAACTTTAAAGTGTCATTTTACAAATGTAAAGAATATTTTCAATGCTAATTCAAAAGTAAATAAAAATCATTTATAAAAAGATCAAAAAGGAGGAAGTTAAGGTTGGGCATTTGTTCATATGCACAGCAGAGTTCTAATAACACTTACATTAAGGTCTTCTCACTTTTAAAGAAGAGGTTCCTTTGACTTACAGATGTTAGTGTTAATGAACAAATAAGGAGTTTGCAAAGAGATTTATATTTCACAGTAAAGAAAATAAACTCATTCATCACTGTTTATCTAGTAAAGCCATAATCAAGTCCTAAAATGTCTAACTTTTAACTTAATCCAAAATACTTTCATTATTTCTGAGAGATTTGTTGTAGAAACTCAGATACATTTGGGAAAGAAAATTCTTAAATTAATTGCCTAGGACTGCTCAAAACAATGAAATTATAACAAGACACAAAGATATCAAGAAGTCAAGACTGTAGACATTTCAGCAAACAGTAAAATAACATATTAAAAGATTTTAAAACAATTTATAAAATTCTAAATGCTCTAACTTGTAGTTATGAAAAACACTTGTATCCACTCCCTCCCCACGAAATCATCAAAGCCATATGAAAATAACTGGATTATCAATTTTTCTTTTTATTACTTGTATTTTCCATGAGTCACTCAGTGACGCATAAATGTTTCACAATTATGCTTAATATTTCAAAGGCAGACTGCAAATATAAAATATTTCATTGTTATTCTTGCTAATCACATCTATTGAGTAAAAGGTAATGGTCATTAAAATACGGTATTTCCTACTTTATATTTACCATAATTTGTAAGAAGTAGATCAACATATTTCAAATATTTCCATAAAGTATGCAACATAGACACTCAGGAGGAAAAAAAAAAAGCAATAACTTCCTAGACATTGAAATAAAGCAATTAAATATCTTCTCTGGCATAACTCATTTTTTATAGAAACTAAAGCAGAAAACTGTATGATCAATGTTAATGTTGATGCCTTATGAATTTTCTACCATAAAAGAGAATCTATACATTTTAAATTATATTAATAGTTGAAACCAGGTATCTGAGCATACTAGAATAGCTACGCAAATCTACCCTTTTGATAGAACCCTACAAGCGTAGAGTCTTAACTATAGCTATACTGTGAAGAATGGTTTTAAAACAAGGACCATAGAGAAAGCTTAGGTTCTCCTGGGGCTAAGAGGGGATAGACCTCTACCAGGGACCCAGCCAAGGGCCTGACTTCCTAAGAAACGGAAGCTGCATGCATAGGGAATCCTTTTCTTGCCCCTGTACATACAAGAGAGCCATAGTATGTTAGCACAGAAAGACTATTAATTCCAGGCACCAGACACATGTGGCCTTCAAAAAATGTGGTATTCTTTCTTGTCTGAATAGTTTTCTAAAATCTAAAATTAGGAAATGTTAGTGAGCTGGTTCTAACAACTAAAATAAATTAACTACTAAGGTATACTTCCTTTTATGTAACTATATTACTTGTGTTAGTTTCAGTCGTTTTTTCTCTCTCAACCTATGGAAATGGACAAAAGATACAATATTTCCTTACATTTCCTTAAAATAAATGAAATGGAAAAGAGCCAGACAATCTTTCCTTGTATTTTTTAGAATATAAGAAAACAACTAAAATGGCTACTAAGCATTCTCTCCTAGACCAAACCTGGCAAGGATCCTACTCTCCTGATCTCAGGATCGTTTAGTAGACTTTTAAAATTTTCCACTATTTTTTCATACAGCTGGTATGTGGAATTAAAACAACATTGAAAATAGCATATTTGTTTCATATTCTTGCATATTTTTGCAACTCTTCTGTGAAATGTTTAATTACGCACACAATGATGTTTTCGATTGACAAGGTTGATCCTGCTATGACTATACCTCTGTAAGCCTTTCTCATTCTGTGTCAGTGTAATATGAGTTTTGCCTAAGTGCACTAGCATCTACTTGTTTCACGGCTTACATTTCTGATAGACTATTTATCTGCTTTGAAATGCACATTCCAATTTTGATTCCTACTCCCAAAGCAGTTCAAGACTGAACTTGTTCCGTCTACCATTTTAGTGTGCCAATCTTGATGACTACTTAGTAATACATGGCTATGCTACCAGCCGTAGAACCACACCAGGGGCTGGCCCCACAGGATGCCAATACTAAGTCCTTTCAGGTCAAAAATGGACCTGTCATTACTCCAAGATGATAGGTAAACAAAATCCGCAATAGAATAACTCACTTATAGTTGATGACTAGTGTTATTTTACAACTATCTCCTTTCATCTTTATATAATATTAATCTAGAATTATAATATTAAATATATAATATTTTCTATGGTATTTTACACAAAATAGGTTTTTATCAGAATTAAAACAGAATCAACATGGAAACTAATTTATTTCACTGTGAATTAGCCAATATCACAATAGTGATCAAATTACTATTTGTGTTGCACAAAGAAGTAGAGGAATTGTGCATCAGCCTTTTTATTTTTAATTTTAACTTTTGTCTCAGTTTGTCAAAAATTATTATTATAAAATGGAAATCTACTATTTAAAATAATAAATGTATGAGACTCTTCAGAAAAAAGGTTAATATGCAATCTTTTTTAGTTTTTAACCTACTGAAAGAAAAAATCTCGAGTTTGTAGAATTTTATTATTTTTTAAATAATTTCAACTGATCATTCAACAATATTTAATAGGGGTCTACTATGTGCCAGGTACTCAGAGCTGTGGATACAGAAAAGTTTTTTCTTCATGGTGCTTACATTTTACAGGGGCTTTGGAAGATAACAACAACAACAATAATAATAAGTAAACAAGTAAATAATAATTAATAATTAATTCCGTAGGTAACACAAAATATGAAACTCAAAACTAAGAAGAAATTCATGAAATTGAAAACAGAAGCAGTTCCAAAGAGACTCAATGCAGGCCAATAGCCAAATCATACGCCCGGTCTTTAAGACACATTACAGGTATGTTCAAGAATGAAGATGTGAGTTGTTCTCTTTCTCCTTCTGCACTGAAACAGCTTAGCAAATCTGACATACATTATTTTTATGAGGTGCCAGTACACATCCTGAAAAATGTAAAATATTTTTCCGGTTTCCATGTCTAGACATACAATGAATTAAATAAACTGTGTCCCTCCTGCTACCAAACATCAGAAATGCTGGCTCAAAAATAATAAGCATCTTTTCAGATGTTGAAGTCACTTACAAAGGATATCCCAGGGGTGAATGGAAAAGGAGAGCTAACTCAGCAAGTCGTGGCACTGCCCCAAGGCTGCCAGTCCTGTTAACCAAAGAGCTGGAAAGCAGGTGCCCTCAAAGGCTGTGCCCCTGATGGTGGACTAGAAAGGTCCAACCAGCAGCACCCTGTTGAAATTTGTGTTTCTCTGCCTGGAATCTGAGTGAGGAAAATATCTCTCCGAAGAATACGTGGAGTTTGAAATTTACACCTTTTCAGATCTAAGTATCCCCAAATAGAGATAATAACATTAAAAAAAGTGGTCTCAATCAGGTAATACTCCCAGCAGAAGCTCACTCAAAACCATTCCGGAGAGCTATCCTGACCATGAAGGCTATCCAGTGACAGAATCCAAATGAAGATGAGCTCACAAGCCAGAATGTCAGCCTACATGGTAGCATGCGTAATCATTCTCACTGAAGATGTCAGTCATGATATGAGCGGAACTCGGTGTCAATATAAAAAATAATCCAGGTTCATTGTTTTATGGTTACTTTCAACCATCATTAACAACAACAACAAAACCAAAATAGTTGGAAGTCTCCTAAAACATCTACAAAACATATGCTTTACTAGTTTTTAGAGTTGAAAATCCTAAGGTCCCTAAAATTATCATGCAGTTAGTGAACTAATCCTTGAAGAAATCAAATAAAAAATAGCAGGCCAGATAATAACAACTAATTTTTTAAACCTGTCTTTAATTGAGGTATAATTTACATATCGTCAAATATGTACAAATCCTAAATATGCAGCTTAATGATCTTTTACATATGTACGCACCCACGTGACTTCAGCCCAGATCAAGATAAAGAACGCTTTCCCCACCCCAGAAAGCCTCCCCGTGCCCCTTCCCAGTTATGGCCTTTCCCAGCTCTCAGCACCAACTACTTTCCTTACTGCCATCACTGTAACTCAGTTTCGCCTCTTCTTCAACTTCATAGAAATGGAATTTCACAGTATACACTCTTTTGTTTCGGTTCTTTCACCCAACATAATTTTCTTGAAATTCAACCATATTTATTGTATATACCAATAGTTTCTTTTATATTTTAATTAAAGAATAATTATCCATTATATGATTACACCACAAAATTTTTATTCATTCTTCTGTTGATGGGCATACGGCTATCATGAGTAAGGCCACCACACACAGTCCTGTATAAGTCTTTTAGTGACATACGTACTCATTGTCTTAGGTATAAACCTAACAGCACCTAGCCAGTTTCCTTATCACAAGGCACTTTTCTGATTTTTTTTTTAACCATAGATGAATTTTGCCTTTTCTAGAAATTCACATACATGGAATTATAAAGTATGTAATCTTTGTGCAAGGCTTCTTTCCCTCGGCATAATGATTTCTGAGATTCCTCCATTGTTGTATCAGTCATTCATTCTTTTCTGTTGCTATGGATGGCTACTCCTGTACAAGCACTCGTGTTGGCAAATGCTTTTATCTCCCTGGAGTTACAGAGAGGAGTAATGTTCCCTTTCCTCGGACTCCCTTCCCAACTTTTTCTCATAAAATATAGATATTATTTTTAAAATGTTTCCTGAAGTATAGCCAGGACCTTATTTAAAACTATTACACTTCTCTTTGTATATTTGAGGAGTACATGAAAAGAATGGCTACTCAGAAAATGTTAACAGGATAACATCCCTAGGTTTTGTTATACATATTTCAAGTTTATCAGACTTTTAGGGAAGAATTGTGATTCCACCTATGTGATTTATAAATTTATCATCTCTTTAATAAACTGCAAAGTATATTAGGTTCAACAAATCAATGCTCTAATCTACCACATCTACTCTCACCTGGAGACTAATTTACTCAACAAATATTTATTGAACATCTATTTTGTGCCAAGGGCTTGGAGTACATGGATATTCTTTTTTTTTTTTTTTTTTTTTGGTGAGGAAGATTAGCCCTGAGCTAACATCTGTTGCCAATCCTCCTCTTTTCACTGAGGAAGATTGGCCCTGGGCTAACATCTGTGCCCATCTTCCTCCACTTCACATGTGGAGCGCCTGCCACAGCATGGCTTGATAAGTGGTGCATCAGTCCTCGCTGGGATCCGAACCTGCGAATCCCAGGCCTCCAAAGCAGAGCGTGCAAACTTACCCAATATGCCACAGGGGTGGCTCCCGGTATGGGAATACATGAAACAGAGCATCTACACTCAGTGCATGAAGAGTTGTGGGGGAGATACAGGCCACTGTATCACCATGTGAGAAGTGCTGGGGCAGGGATAAAAACAGGGTGCAGTGGGGGCCCTCGGGAGAGACCTCCTCACCTAGTCCTAGGGAGTCAGGTAAGACTTCTGGGAGGAAGAACTGGGAGCAGCTTGGGTCTTAAAGGATTTAGGCAGACGAAGAGGGACTGAAAGGGAGAGAGGAGAGAAGAAAAGATAGGAAAGGGGTCGGGGATGGAGGAGACAGGGTATTCTAGGCAAACAGATCATCATAAATGGAAAGCTGGGAAGCGAGGGAAGGCACGAAGTTCAGTACAACTGGACAGGAGAATTTAAGGTGGGAGCAATGGAGGTGAGGCCAGAGAAATGAGCAGAGACCAGAACATTCAGGGTCATGCATGAGATCTTAGAGAATTAGGGGTTTATTGCGAAGGCTCAGAGGAGCCACTGAAGGTGGAAGCCGCAGTGGGACAGCCCCAAATGTGTGTTTTGGAATCATCAAATGTATTTAATCAAAAGCAAATCAGACAATCTCTTCTCAAAGTTACAATACCAGCCTTAAAGCAACAATGGGTCTCCAAAGCAGAGAGTGGCCTTCTAGAAAGCAATGGGCGGAAGCAAATTGGTGTCCTCTGCCTGGCAGCCTGAAAAGCTCAAGGCTGCAGGGTTCCTGCCACAACGCTGTGTCATTTCCTCCCTTCCTGGGATTCACAGCTGACATTATCCATCGCGAAGGTCTAGTCCAGCTTCCAAACTCTAGTTGTGTTCCTCAGTACCTTATTTTGACAGGTGATTTCTCCCTGAAGCCCCAGGATGCACTGCTGTTATGTCAAATTTTAGTTTTCACACATAACAAAGAATTTGCTCTTTTGGCTAGTGGGGTGTTTCTTATGAATGAATTGTAGATAACTCCAGGGCAATTTCCCTGTCTGTGTAAATAACTGTTGAGTGAGGGATTTCTCAATTTGAATTATTAAGGTTGTAGAGATACATCTGAAAGTGGCAGGTAACACCTAGAAAATGACGGTCTGAGAATTTCTACATATTTTGCTACTAAGTGACATCAGCTGGAATCAAAGTCTTCCAGCTTTCATCACTAAAAAATCTGAATAAAATACACACTCATTTTACCCTCAGCCTCTCCTCTACCTCAGCATTTGGCAAACTACAGCTTGCAAACCAAACCCAGCTGTCTCCCTATTTTTATAATTACAATTTTTTGGAACCCAGCCCCACCCATTTGTTTACATATAGCCTATGACTGCTTTCACATTCCAACAGCTGAGCTGAGGAGTTGGGACAGAGACTTTATGGCCCATAAAGCCAAAAATATTTGCCATGTGGCCCCTACAGAAAAGTTTGCAGACCCCCTGCTCTAAGGGAAGCTGAAAAATAACAGCTCAAATATCCTCTTTTCTAAACTTCTTGAAAATGCTAAAAATGAACAGATATTGAAATCACAAAAGAAGAAAAGTTTAAAATCTCTCCAAAGCTATGCCCTGTATCTTCATTTTACTGAGATGTGTAAGATCATGAGCTGCTTGGGAGGAGAACACACTGGAAACCACTCCCATGGGACATCAGCAGATGGGAAGGGCTGTCACATTTCTGAAAGGGATCCTACGGAGGCTGATTAACCTGTTAGAAAACCATGTAAGGGAGATCCACCAGTCCCCGTGGACAGACTCAGATTTAAGAGGATAGAGATATCAAAGGAGCGTTTCACGAGGTATTAAAAAGGAAAAGTTCAGATCCTTAACACTGCAAGACCAAGTGGAGGCTCACACACACTTGCAGCAGAATCATTAATGAAGTCCACACCTCCCCCAATCCTGCTCCGACCCACAGACAGGTGTTAATGTGATGAGACGACAGCACTGCACCTGCAGCCACTGCATCTGTCTGACCAGTGACCTTTCCCTCTTTTAATAGGAAAGCTTCAGTGCCACTCCTTGAACACAGAGAGGACCTGCTTTAATAAATCAAGGCACAAAATGGCAAATCTATCTTCATATCTGCCTCAAAAAGAATCGTCCTGCACTGTTTTAAATGCACCCCAGCATCTGTCTCCTTGTGTATTCTCTGAGGCACTGTGGTAATCATTATTTGTTTCACAGCCTGTACAGAATAAAACCCATCCAAGCCAAATACCTTGCTTCCCCCGCCCCTCCCTTCCCTTCCCTGGCCAAGCTAGCATGAAGTACACAACGTTGACTGGAAAACACTACAGACCCTTTGTAGAGACAGTCAAATTATCATCGACCATACGTTTTCTTATTTCCCCATGTATAATAATAAACATAATTGAGTAGTAAATTTTGGAGCACAGTTCTGGAAATTAATGAAATAAAATCTTCTCGGGGTACATGTTCCATCCCCTACCCTCACCCCCAAATTCAGAGTCTCTGGTGTGGGAGCTCGTGTGTGACAGAGAGATGATGGCCCTTTCCCCACAGGTCCGATTTCTCTCCCCTCTCCTCATTCCACTGAGACCCTGTCATTCATTTTCAGCTCTGACAGTAAAAACCCCAGGACAAGATTGTCACAAAAAGGATTATCTTTCAGATCAATGGTGAAATTGATTCCAAACCCCACTATTTGTCAGCCTGCAGCAGAAGAGCAACTGTTTAAGAAATATGTCCTCTCTCTGGAAGGCATGTTCCGTTCACCGAGGCAACATTTCAGTCCATTCTACATGAATTCACTATCCTGACTTTTTACCCACATATTCCTAATCAGAAAGTATATGTCACTTGCCAACGTGATCTTTTCAATCTCCTTTTATAGGTGATGCAAGGCCTTCAGTTTCAGCTTAATTTATTTATAATACACCAGGTACAGATCATTTTTTTCAGTTAAACTTTCTAACCCTAAAACTGGAGGCAAAAATACAGGCTAAAAGGTAGCAGGTCCAGTAGGAATAGACAAGATTAGCTAACCTACTTCCATCCTATTTCCTGATGGGTTTTTGGTCTCCCACATCTCCCCTCATTAATTGTTTTACACCAAAACCCAAGGGAGTTTCCTAAAATTACTGACAACTTTAATACCTAAGTGTTATTTTAATCATAGAATTCAACAGCAATGGAATCTTATCAACATCAACTAGGTTTTATAGGACCAGAAAACCTAGAATTTCAATTCCTTGGGATAATTTAAATGAATTAATTTAAAACTCTAGCTTACTTTATCAGTAATTAAAAACATCCTTACTAAAAACTCAAAATATTGAAGCAAACTGTATAATTAATTTATAACAAGTTAATGTAATTCATTAAAAAATGAATTAACACAGGCAGAAGTTACCTTAAAGAATAGGGTAAGAAAAAGGGCTCTTTGGGGCAAGAAATATTTATATACTTATATACACATATATGCACTATATCTACTATGGAGTACTAATGATTTATTGTACTCAAACAGCAAATAAACAGCTAGAAAGAAAACAAATATGTCAAAATGATATATTTATATCACACTGTCTTGTACAAACATTTTATAATGTCTAGTGTAGAAATTTTAAGTTTCTTAAACCAGAAAAAAGGTCAACCAAAACTTGCCAATGGCTTCTATTTTAAACATTCATATGTAAGCCAATTATTTAGACTCTAAAATGTATTTTCTCATAAAATATGATTATATGCAGTGACAAAAAGTTTATGTAACTGAAATCCCACTGAATTCAAATTCAAAGTTTATTGTGAATCTTAGATTCCAAGGCCATCCAGCAAAACCTTTTATCCAAGATCAGATTTTCATTTAGAAAGATCACCAACCTACAATGGACAGAATGTTTGGAAAAGAATCAGAGTGGATGTGGATAAACCAGCTGGTGGATTAAGCAGTGTATCAGCTATTGTTTCTCACTGAAGTAGCTCAGTCAAAAAAAGATGGTTGACTGGACTA
This sequence comes from Diceros bicornis minor, assembly GCF_020826845.1. NCBI lineage: Eukaryota > Metazoa > Chordata > Mammalia > Perissodactyla > Rhinocerotidae > Diceros > Diceros bicornis. Next base: position 8,025,940 of record NC_080778.1, on the reverse strand, counting down.
GGGATGGTTGTGTGTAAGATGGAGACTCAGGGATGAAGGTAAAATTGACAAGACTTGGTGATGGATTTGATATTGAGGTGAAAGAGAAGCTGCAAGGCAGATTCCCAGGTAAACAGTTGAGCAGTATAGCGATCTGTTGAAACAGAAATGCTGAAAGAGTGCATAGCTTGGAAATGGGTGGGTGAGAGAGGGTCCTAAATTTAGTTTTAGACATGTGGGGTTTGAGGTGCGTTTGAGACATCTAAGTATAGAAATCACAAAGGCAAATGGACATATGAGTCTAGAGTAGAGATTAATTTGTAAGTCTTTGGGATACAGCTAGTTTATTGACACCATGAGCAAGGATAATATCATTGAGAGAGACCATACAGTGATCTGCAAAGAAGACAGAAAAAGAGGCAGCCAGAAAGGTGGGGGAGCTTGTGTCACAGAAGCCTAAAGAAAAGGACGATGTTGAATGTTGCTAAAATGACATTGGTAACCTTAGCAAGAGCTAATACTAGAGTGATGGAGTTATAAAACATATGAGTGTAGAGCAGACATAAGGCAAGGAAGACCACAAGTATAACCTAACACATTCAGCAGTTTTACTGTCAAGGTGAGGAGAGAGACAGGATAGTTTCCAGAGGGGGAGATCAATTAAATGAGGCTTATTTTTTTTAAATGGGAGAAACCTGGGTCTGTTTAAGAGCAAATGGAAAACATCTAGTCAAAAGGGACTGGGATATAAAAGAAAAGTAAGGATTATCTCTACTGTTAGAGTTCTTAATAAACTGAAAGTGATGGGATCCAAAACACCAGGCGGAGATTTGCCTTTGGAAGCAAGGAAGCTTGTGTGGTTTAGGTAGGTTTACTTGCTTGGTATCAGGAAGATGAAGGAGTTTCCATATGATGATTTTCATTTCCTATGTAAAGTAGAAAAAGAGGTCATCTGCCAAGTCTGAGCAGGAGCTAGAAAAGGAGAATGGGAGAGGCATCACATAGTCATGAAGACTGTGAGGACACATAGATCAGAGAAGCCTAGCAAAAGACTGGACAAGCAGTGCTGACAGCCCATGTGAGGCTGGTGTTCAAATATTAGAGTAGAACCAACTGGTCCTCTTGCTTGTCTTTGTCCAACATCTTGTGGCTACACAGGTGGAGACTCTAAGAAACCAAGTAGTTGGGTTCATCCAAAGTTAGTATTTTTACAGAACACTGCAATGCACAGATTGAAGAGCAAGGGCAGGCTATTAGCCCACTCTAATGTGGATCATATTTTGCAAAAGGTTAAAGGATTAATAGTGGAGAAGCAGATATTCGGAGTAAAAAAGTCATCAGTCTCAATTCCTGGCCCTGAAGTGAGTTTTCTGGGAATGTAAATATTCATGACTTGAGGGGGCTCCCAGGGAATGGGGGACCTCAGATGAGCACCAGGATTCAGCTAAGACTAGGAGAAGTTGAGAATATAGCAGACTGTGCTGGCTATGCCGTGGAAGTCCAAGTGGTATAAAGGTTAAAACACGGGTGGGTGGTCAGAAGGAGGAGGTACCCACATTTCAGGAATGAAGATGCAGCAGGGCATCTACTGGGGCGTGGGCCAGCTGCACAGTGGCAGTGGACTCCACAGGTTCTGGGAGTGCGTGAGCAATGGCCTTGCCTCCCACAGTGAGGCTCTCTCCCTGATATAATCAGAGCAGTTATAATAGCTCGGAGAAAAAGGAAGCATGGATGAGAAAGTGCCGCTTTTGAAGCACTTCATGCTGGATCTGCAGCCACCGTCTCAGCTTCCTCTCAAAGCAGAGGACCAACTTCCAGACGTGAGAAAAAAAGTAGAAGCTAGAAAGAAATGTAAAGGTAATCTAATCAAATGCCTTTAGTTTTAAACTGACGTTGCAGGGTTGTGCATTTAGGAAAGGTGCAGAATGGCAACGTAAGCCCAAGTCTTTTGGTTCGCAGACCACAAATGTTTCTGATATTCCACTTGCCCCGGGCCTTGCCTTAGTCTGGTCCCCTGAGGACCTGAAGAACTAGCCCATGACAGTGGGGATTAAATTGGACATTTGACTCAGAAATATTTTTATAAATCAGAAATTAAACAGAAAACAAATGAAATTTAAATACCTACTTCTTATGATAGCAAATTCATACAGTTTTGAGTCAGAATAAGAGGAGCTTATGAAATTGAAAAGGTAAAAAGAGCTGACTTCACTTATGATGCTAAATTTACTCCCATAGATATGATTCTCCATTGTCCTCAAAGACAAATATCACTAACGCTAATGCAACACTGGCTGTGCTTTGGCCTCAAACTGCCTTTCCAGTAATCTCTCCCCATTAGAGAAACAAAACCAACCTTTTAGCCAAACTTCAATGTGAACTTTGGAAGTATTCAAATTTGTTTTTCTTTGTTATGTATGTTATTCCTAAGCCAATTACCTTGAAAAATTGACTACATTTAAAACATTAATGCAAATACAGTAATTGAAACAGAACTAATACACTATAATTTGATTGTCAAAGAAATCTTATCTTTGCGCAATCTATTTCTTTAGGTAGTATCAGTCATTTTGGTAATATCTGAAGACAGAATAAATGATAACTATAACATATCAAAGCTTAGCATTATTAAGTTCATAAACACAGACATTAAATAAAACCAAAATTAGGTCTATTATAGATAATTACATGGATAGTATTAGAAACAAAAGTAATTGAAATTGCATTTTCCATAGTGGTACTTTGAATATTCTTACCATTTCACTTATTTCCTGAAAATATTTGATGGATGAAACAGAAGAGTAAGAAAGGGAGCTCTTACAACAGCAATAACAACAATAATAAGACTGATACTTACATAGCATTGGCCCTGTCACCCTGTCAGGCACTCTTCTGAATGCTTTGCAAGGATGTGGAGAAAAGAGAACCCTTGGGCACTGGTGGTGGCAAAGTAAATTGATGCAGCCACTATGGAAAAAAAGTATGGAAGTTCTGCAGAAAACTAAAAATAGAACTACTATATGATCCAGCAATCCCACTGCTGGGTCTATATCCAAAGGAATTGAAATCAGGATCTTAAAGAGATATCTGTACTCCCATTTCACTGCAGAATTATTCAAAATAGCTAAGACATAGAAGCAGCCTAAATGGCCATGGATGAATGGACAAAGAAAATGTGATATATATATTTCAGCTGTAAAAAAACAAGGATATCCTGCTATTTGCACCAATATGGATGAACCTGGAGGACATTATGCTAAGTGAAGTAAGCCAGTCACAGAAGGACAAACATTACATGATTCCACTTGTGTGAGGAATCTAAAATAGTGAAACTCGTAGAAGCAGAGAGCAGAATGGTGGTTGCCAGGGACTGGGGGAAGGGAAAAACAGGGAGATATTAGTCAAAGGGTACGAAGTTTTGGTTATACAAAATGAGTAAGTTCTAGAGATCTGCTGTACAGCACAGTGCCTATAGTTAACAGTACTGTATTGTATACTTAAAAATTTGCTAAGAGGGTAGATCTTATGTTAATTGTTCCTATTACAAATAATAATAATAACAATAATAATGAGAATGGGAGGAAAACATAAATGCTTTGCAAATATTAACCTATTTATTCCTCACAACAACCCTGTGAGGTAGGCCTTGTTGTTACCTCCATTTCAAGATGACACAGCTGAGATAAAGAGAGGTTACATAAGTCATCCATGGTCACACAGCTGGTTAATGGCAGAGGCAGGATTTGAACCTACATGGCTTGCTCCAGAATCCAGGTCCTAACCACGGTGCCACAGTTCTCTCATAGGCAGGATTCTATTTGTAAAAATAGCTCTATCAATCCTGCTCACTAATAAGTATATAATGAGTGTGCTCCTACGCTGTTTAGACATCATTATTTCAAACATGGAAGCAATCGTGTCCTGCTACAATTCCTCAGCAGGTTCACAGATTTCAGAATATTAACAACTAACTTTAAGGTATAAAACAATTTATACATAAATGAAGGATTTCCTGTGGTATAACAGTAACCATAGCAACAGAGTAAGATGGGTTTGTAAAGTGAAAGGTATCCTAAGGTATTGGATGCCCTCACAAAAAGCTTTCTCTCAACTTACAATAAGGACAAAACCAGTAGCAGCAAAATAATAGTAAATTTTCATAACAGATTATATTACTATCTAGATTAGCAATATTTCATCTTAGCATTTTTATTTCCAAAAGAACAAGGGCTATATTCAAATTTGTCCAATTTACTTCTCGGTAATAAGAATGCTTAATTCATTTAATATTTTATACTAAATCTTGAATAAGGAAACATTTTAAGTAAATCATGATATGTACATAAGTTCAGTGAGAAAAACATGCAATTAGAATTAAGTTTTAACAATACCATATGCATCCTACATAAGTACAAAGGGTAGATGTATATTTAGTACAGAGTACAGTCATAATTAACTTTGGATATATTTCCTTAAGAAACAGACTTGGGTTTTTTTTTGTAAATCAACATTTACTGTAAAGAATAGCCCTCACTGGAGGCAAAATGTGGTAAATCCTTTTATAATATCTATTGACAAAGGAACTATAAGATTGCTTAAGTAAATAAATATTATTTAAAGACCTCCAGTACTGTATATAGGATTAATAGAGAAAGAAATATTAAGGGCTCTGCTTTTGCTACAGAGGTTTGTCTAACCCTGTTCTCTTCAATGTGTATCAGTGACATGGGTAAATTAAAGCAGGTTATTGCTTTTCAAATATTTGGATGACAGAATAAGAATATAAAATTCAGAGTGTGGTACAGTGTGCTGACCTTTTCAAGCTGAAGTTTAATAGAAATTACTGTACTTGAATCTCAAAAAAACAACTTTACAAGTAGGAAAACTAAGGAGATTAGGTATTAACTGACAACAGCTTTCCTATAATTCCATAGCATATGACCATCAAAAGAGTAAATATTATCTTAGGTGTGTAGTGGTTTTATAAGACTCAGGACAAATGAGCAGATAACCTGCCCTATGCTATCACAGCACAGCTCGAGTACTACGGCATGCATTTCAAGGACATGTGAACTGAAAGACCTTCAGAGGAAAACAGGATAATGATGGAGTGTTAAAATCACGTCACTTGAGGAATATGTCACATTGAGGCAAAGTTCCCCAAGGTCACAGACTGACCATACCTTAGTTTTGTACCAATACTGAGTACACAGTAGGGTGCAGAGTAAATGTTTGTTGTGCAAATGAACAAATTAATGTATCTAAATGTGCAGAATACTCAGGTATGACAAGACTGAAAATCTTCAAATATTTGAAGGAGTGTACATAGAGAAGGACACAAATTATTGTTTTGCCTCAAGAGTAGAACCAGAACCAAAATGTGGAAGCCACAGGAAAACAAATTTCAACTCAATTAAAAGAAGACCACTGTGCTCGTTAGAGGCCTCCCAGAATGGAGTAACTGCCCAGGTTCCTCATCCTGGAAGGGATCAAGCCAGATGAGGGTTTAGAGGTATTGACATCGGGGAAAACAGCTCATGGCACACTGGAAGCCCAGAGGCAGAGACAGGAGGCACCGAACTGGATTTCTTCTCTCAAGTGAAGATGTTGACTTGCTGATCCTCAGTTTGGTTCAAGGTGCCAGTTCCTATAAATGCTCCCTGAATGGAGTACATGGATAATTAGTATAAGTTCTTCCAGGATGATGATGGAAGGCCGAGGTATGAAATGCTTATGGTGCAACCAGAGTGGAGCTTTCCAGAACCGGCCCTAAGTGGTGCAGACAGTCAGGGCTTCTTGGTGCTCACCAGGAAGGGTGGGGCAAGGAACTCCCAGAGATGTAGAGATGTGCTGTGCCTGCTCCTGTCCCAAGGAGGGCCACTGGGCTGCGTACACACTTTCATACCACCCATAATGAAATTGTGGGTTTGCATGTAGTTTCTTTCCACCAACCTATAACCCCCTGAAAGTAAAATGTTTAAAATTCCTTTTAACTCCAAAACTTTGTTACTGTCAAAATACAGGTTAAAAAGGCTAAGATAAATACTAAGAGGACCTATCATTTAATCCTGGCATCCAGCCTATGATGCAGAATCTATTATTATTTCCACTTTACAGATTAAGAAAATAAGATTTGAAAATATAAAATAACTTACTCAAGATCTCACAGTTTATGGGGTTAGGAGTAAAGCTCAGGAATATCTGACTCCAAAGTCAAGGTTCAACCATGATATCAGACATTTCTTGTACTTAAAAGCACTGGCATTAAATTAGAGATTGCGAGGGGCCGGCCCTGTGGCGTAGTGGTTAAGTTCGCATACTCCACTTCGGTGGCCCGGGGTTTGCATGTTCAGATCCCAGGCGTGGACCCACGCACCGCTTATCAAGCCATGCTGTGGCAAGCGTCCCACATATAAAACACAGGAAGATAGGCACGGATGTTAGCTCAGGGCCAATCTTCCTCAGGAAAAAGAGGAGGATTGGCAACAATGTTAGCTCAGGGCTAATCTTCCTTACACATAAAAAAAGAAAGATTGCGAGAGAGAGAGAGAGAGGATGACTGTAGATTTAACCAACCAAATAAAGAAAAGTAAACCTATCTTTTAAGGAATAGAGGATAAGACTCAATCATTAATTTAAGGGAATTTGAATAATACCCAATGAGATTAATTTCAATCCTGCATTACATTCAGTTTGACACATATTATCTTGTTAACAAACCACAGGCTATTTGTAATAATTCTGGAAAAATGCCTTTGCTGTGTTTCAGACTCACTGTGTCTCCTTACAGGCAGCCACAGGTGCAGTTCACCAGGGAAATGGCCTGTAGCATGCAAACAGGACTGTTAAACTCTTGTTGCAGTTTATTCTAATCTTGAAGATAATAACTGATTCTGCAACAAATGCTTCTCCCTATCTCTTCACCAACAATTACAATCCTTAAGAAAGCGACCTCCTTTAAGAAAAAAATGAAGAAAGTACAAATTAATTATAAAACTCATCCTTCCTGAGAATATATGCCATTGTGCACAGGATGGCTGACGAAAATGCCTTAGAGATCAAAACGTAAGATGACCGGGTATTTGATTAAAGAAATGCTAGATGTGGGGGATGGCCGGTGGCATAGTGGTTAACTTAACGCACTCCACTTTGGCGGCCCAGGTTTTGCAGGTTCAGATCCCAGGCGCCGACCTAATGCACAGCTTATCAGGCCATGCTGTGGCAGGTGTCCCACATATAAAGTGGAGGAAGATGGGCACGGATGTTAGCCCAGGGCCAATCTTCCTCAGCAAAAAGAGGAAGATTGGCAATGGATGTTAGCTCAGGGCTAATCCTCCTCACAAAAAAAAAAAAAAAAAAAAGAAATGCTAGATGTGACAGAATTAAAAGTATCATGTAACTGTCATAGTCATTCTCTGAGAAATAAATCACTGTGTATTATTTAACACATTCTGTTGAAGAGTCACTACCAAAAAGGTCAAGATCTCAAACGAATAGACAATAATTATTGAGAAGGTTCAGGGAAGAGTACAGACAATACGAAGAAACAAGGAAAATTATGCCCTTGGGTTTGGAGATAGCAGGACTAGTGAAATAAATGAAAATTATTTAAGAATTTTTATTGTATATTCTGTAAAATACTTTTTGCATTTCAATATATATCTATTGTATATGTGGGTGTCAAAAGATCCTGACAATATTAGTCTTCTCCTATAGTAACATTTTAATCATAATTTAACACCCTCTAAACATGTAAGATGTATCTGAATTTTATAGAGTAACTAACTGAATAGCCTGACAATTTCAGAGCAAGGTGAGTCACCCAAATGTGCCTTACCTTAATGGAGACTAATGAGGTGGTGGTGGCAATGGCAGGGATGACAGAGGTAAGCCATGAAAATGAATCACTCAAAAAGGTAGAGAGGAGGTTGACCAGGACCAGCGTATAAATGGCTCTTGCATTCATTTCCAAGTGCACTGGGGAAATCCTCAACCAGTGTATGCTGATGAGGAAAATGAAACAGGGGCTACAGTTCCTGACTGAGAAGGCTTGGTGCCATAAGCTCCTAGGTGCAAAATCAGGCAAAGGCACGCATTTTCTACTTTACAAACCATTTTAGTGTCTCTTTTAAAAATATTTTAATGGTCCTTGTAAAATGGTTTATATCATATTTATTCATTTATATATATACTTTAATACATGTATGCATGAAATTTAAAATCTCTAGAACCCTGAGTATATTTAAATTATGCGTTTAAATTTGTATTTACACATCAAATATATAAATGTCAAATATGTACATAAATTTTTAAACATAAAAATATTTTTAAGGATGACCACTGATTTAATAGCAGAAGGGGAAGTCTTATCTACATCAAATGAATGCTCATGAAGGAAGGCTAGACACTAAACTTTATTGGGAAAGGACGTGTGTCTGAGCTTTGACTATCAAGTTTTGGATCTACAAAGACAATTCATGTATTTTTCAGATTTGTGAACTGTGATTGATGAAATCTCAAGCCTGTATTCAAAATACTGAAAGATATCCAGCATAAAAAGAGCCATATAGATGTTTCAGATGGTTTTGCTATTGTTTGTATGAAAAGAACAGCAAATGAGCTCAGTAAAGATTATAGGCAATGCTTCACAAGTGTAACTAACAATTACTCTGTGCCTACTCCATTTCTATGCAATGAGAATATAGCCAAGATGCGTCCATGGTGGCTTTTTGCTTTATTCTCACCAATTAACTGACTATTGGATATGACAGTAATTAGACACCTCAGCTGGAAGAAGATCGTTATGTCTTAATGAGATGATTAAAAACAACAAAAAAGTGTGCTTCTTGCAAAATATTAGCCTGTACTTCAAGTAACAATAGTACAATTTCGTCTCCAAGTTCACTGTGCTTTGTCAGCCCTTATAAAAAAATCCTCCAACCAAAATACTCCTTAGAAAATTACACAACCTGAGCAGAAAATAACAATTTTTAATGAATCAACTACAAGTTTTGGCTATATTTATTTTGAGAATATTTACTAGTGCCTCTCTGACTTTACATGTTACAGTTGCCACATAATATTATAAATATTATACTGGTATACTTCACATTCAGCAAGGATTTCAGTTTCTATTCTGTTACATAGTTCAGGCCACCTCCCAAAATTTAACTTGTTCTATTTCCATTAGATGGATTTGTATGAATCCCGAATACCAATCTATGAACACCTCCGGCAGGCACACACACATCCAGAGTGACAGGAGTGAACATAGAAGGTATCTGAGGAACGCACACCCCACCCCGGCCAAGGTCAACGACCTCCTAGCAAATTTTTCTTTGGGTTAGAGTTTTGTGACCCTAAAGCCAATGCTTCATTGTATACGTCATCTGGAAAGGGTAGTAACTAACACCTCCCACATGCCCCTCTGAATTAATTATCCAATATGCTAGCATAAGGTCTGGCTGGTTTGGACGAACTGCAAAATACAACTTAAAACCAGGATGAGAAAGAAGAGAGAGACAAAGAATGAACTATAAAGCCCTGCTAGCCAGGGGGCATCTGAGTGGAAAGGTTCGTTCATTCATTTACATACTCTTGACACTCTTTCATTCACTCACTCATTCATGCACTCAGAAGGCACTTAGTGAACACCTATTATCCAAATAAGCAGAATATAAATGTATACTTCTTAATCAAGGTAAACATTCTTCAGTCCTAAAACAAAAGGTTGCTATCTTATTTAAACATCATTTTTTATTGCTCGTATGGAAACAAAATTTTACCCGCTGCAATTCCATACTTGTGTATTCAAAGCAAGAAGCCATCACCAAGAACACCATCACTTACTGCTCTGCTGTCAAACCTACAAATATTGCATCCAAACTTGTCCTCCTGTCCTTTCTTTCTGAGACAGCAGACCAGGCTCTTCTTCTTCTCTCTAAGGCCCATCTACCCACATTCTCTAGATATCACCCCCAACCCCGTTGCCTTCTGAAGATCTTGCTCTGTGGATTATTCCATAGCAGTCAGCACACGGTGAAGTAACTCTCTATTTGTGTGTCTGATAGTAAGCCCACTGAGGACAAGGGAGCTTGCTTACTTCATTCGTATTTATAACTCCAGCACCTAAGACACCTTGGCTCACGACATTCAGTCAATCAACAACTGTTAAATATGGGCTAGCCCCAGTGGCCTAGCGGTGAAGTTTGACGCACCCTGCTGCAACAGCCTGGGGTCGGTTTCCAGGCGCGGACCTACACCACCTGTCTGGCAGTGGCCATGCTGTAGCAGCAGCTCTCATACAAAAAGAGGAAGATTGGCAGCAGATGTTAGCTCAGGCTGAAACTTCCTCAGCAAAAAAAAATAATTGCTAAATATATGGACTTCGCAAAGTTTGCAACTTCTGCCCCATCCCTGTTGTCACCATTGCTATCACCTCAACAAATAACTCTTACGTTATTTATAAAAAGAATAAAATATACACTGCATCCCAGTGACGATCATGTAATTGCTCCATGACACTCTATACATTTATACTTTCTCCCCTCCTGTAATATACTCACTACATAGTTTTTAAACTGTAACTATACCCTTCTTATATTATAAAGGTGAAATGTTATATAGCCAAGCATATCTGAGCAACGGTATGGTTTTTTCCTGCCATCTTCTATCAATCAATTTATTTGTATAGCACAAAATTGCTATTCCTCTGAATTGAAGCAGGAGAAAGCCTTACATAATATAACACTATTTTGACATACCTTGACATATACATTATGTAACAGTATTTTCCTTTGCTATACTTCACAATATAATAGAGGAATGCTTTTTTAAAGTCAGCAACATCAGCAGGAATAAGACTTTTAAATGACTCTCCTAGGAAGATAGAATTCTCACACTTAAAGACTGAGAGTTTATTCCATGAGAGTTACATATTTTCTAAAATTATTAAGTTGCAATGATCAGGTAACAATTGCATTAGTAAGATATTAAAAAAATAGCATACAGGAGAGACCTACCTAAAACCCTTGGATGATTTAAAAAATTTTTCTTTTAATGTAATGGCATTATGTTAGATTTTTAATGTAAAAATGAATTTTTGTTTTTATGATCCTATGATGAAATAAAAAACCATAATAACAAACAAGTAATAACACTACCAAGAGTAATAATACCACCTAAAACTTATTGAGCACTTATATGTCCAGGCATCGTCCTAAGGGCTTTCTATGGATTAGTGCATTTAAACCTCAGACTAGCCCAATGACACAGCATAATCACTGTCAATATTTATTACATACGAAGAATCTGAGGTGCAGAGATTCGAACACATTTTTCCAGTAAACCAGCTGATAAGTAGTAGACCCAGAGCTTAAACCCATGTTCCTAATGTTAAACACTATTCTTTCTTTAGTGTCTTCATGTTTTAATATGAATAAAAATAAAATATGGTTCTAGTCCTTTTTCTCTATAAAACTACAGTCATTTCTTAGACTGTTTGGAGCACATTTCAGGATAGGAATGACAGAAAATCGCCAGCCACTCAAATTTCAATATCTTAAGGAGAGGATCTTATGAAGTGTGTATTTAATCTTCCCAAGGCATGAATAATGGTGTTCTCTGACAACTGCCGAAAACCTACTACTATATGACTTAGAAACAAACAACTGTTTTAAGCACTACTCAGTAACTATTTTGCCAAACTGGTTTCTACATTGCCTTTACATTAAATAATATACTTTAATAATCAGTGAGTCAGTATATAATAAATCAAATATTTTTAATATTTATATAATTATACGAGAAGCCCAGATCCATCTCTCCATTAGAGAGGCAAACAGAAGCAAATCTACTCTCCTGTGTTCAGGAAAGACAGATTCTCGGTGAGTAAGCTCTGAATCTAAATAAGCCTCCGTCCAAAAAGAGTTTTACTGCAGACTGATAATCCCCTAGGTTTATAATAAAAATGCTGACTTAGCTTTAGCTACAGTATAACAAATGCAAGGCTATAATGTTTGCCTGTCAGAAATTCCTATTTATTTCCAGTGTCCTAACAGATGTGCTTTATGCCTTTAAATTCCCTCCAAAAGTTAATTGCTTGTCTATCAAAAAGATAAACATCTGGTTTTAGGCTTTGGGGATATTACATGTGGGGAGAAAAACCAATACTCGAGCTATGTGTTGTGTCCAAAATTCATTTGCAGTGAGAAAGCCAAACTCTCTCAGAGCATTAGAAAGCTACTGGAAAGGGATAGCCAGATCATCTAAAGGTCTTAAAAAGTGTAGCATTCTCCATATAATAACATTAAAATATATAATACACTTGGCGTTTATTACACCACTAAGGCTTGATTTACTGCTACATAATGACTATAATATTTTTACAAAACAAATTTCAAAATGAAGGTGACATTCTTTTAGCCTCTTGGAATTAAAAAATACTTCAGACAAAATGGACCTTCAACACATCTTGTCTGGTATTATTTAAACTGTAAATCCTGACACATTAATGAGTTGTAGACTTAAAAAAATAAAGAGATAAAACGAAATAGAAAAGTTCAGAACATTACGTGTAGTAAAAGTAAGTATTGTTTTAGGAAACTTTCCGTCAGGTAAACACATACACAGGCATACCGTGTTGTGATGTAAAATGAATTCCTTACTGGGAGTTGCCTATTTTTTTTAAAGTTTGAAAACACTGATCCTGAGCAACTCTTCCATTTTACAGGTGAGAAAACAGGCTCAAGGTGATTTCCCCAAGCTCACAACTCATTATGAGCAAAGCCTGAAACAGAAGCTATTTATCTATTATTCTATCCACAGCCCATATTTATATGTTATTAATGATGGCACAGGCCTTGAAATATATATACATTTACATATAATATATATTATATATACATACATATATATAAATTCCCTGCACCATAATTGTATGCCTTAATTTCATATTTTAATTCTACTTTTGCCCCTTGACATATTGCTATATAGTGTTAGCATCACAGAGACAAATTAAATATTTACTGTGAAGGTAGATAATGACAACCATAGCAGAAAGTTTTCAATACTCCCCTTGATCAAGTTGTACCTAAAACGTGTGAGGCAACAACATGAGCGAAGGAGCAGTTACAATAAAGGTATGTTCTGGTTCTCAGCAGTTTGACCAGAGCAGAGACTTATATTTGAAGAACACAGACAAAATAAATTTAGAAAAAACGCATACACTATTTTAGATAACTACAGTAACATGAGGATCTCATTCTCCAAAGAGGTACTTTACACTGAAAATATGTAAATAGCCTCAGGAATTTAAACTTTTAGAATTAACCATTCAGAGGAATTAAGACGTCTGAAAATAATCCCCTAATGATGAACATTAAGAAGGAAAATTATCACTTTAACACATGAGTGTTGATGCCACTGTTAAATTGGATGGATGACACATCTGACCAAATCTGGACATTTGTGTGTTCTTAGGTTCTTTTATTTATAAAACTATTAGATGCATGAAAAGAGGCAACAGAGAAGTGTTGTTATCTATTCTTCTTTGACTTTTTCCATCCATACAAACACACACACACACACACACACACACACACACACACTATAGATAGGCAGACAGGCAGGCAGACAGATTACAGCATGTTTACAATAAATGGTCCCATTCACCTTATTGTTCTAGAGCTGCCTTCTTTCACACAGCAATGTATTAATGGGCATCCTTCATACAGTCCTCATTCATCTAATGAACGTATAGTTTCCATTTTCTACATGTCCTACAATTTATTTAATAAATATTAATGAGGGTGTCTTCTCTTTCAAATTTTGTGTTCCAAATGTAAAGGCAATATGTGCACATGCATTATAATATATACCCTTATAACTTTACACAATGTTTTAAATAACATATTATTTCTTAATGTGTCTACTTTGCACAGTACATTTTGCTTGTCTGCTATGGCAGATGAGGAATTGAGGGCTTATATCCTTCCTTCCTCTCTCCTACTCTCCCTCCTGACTTTGGCATTTACATTTTATTTTTCGTTCTTCCACTGGTTACCGTTTATAACTTCAAGTAATATATACTTAAACTCTTGCTGACTTATCAGCCTTAAATCAACCCTGCTTCAATGAAAAATGAAGAATTGGTGCACACACATTTCCTTGTACATTCCCCCCATCCTATATTCTTCTGATTATTGTTCATTATATTATTATTTTTATAAGATGAAGACAATAATTTAGTCTCCAATGCTTTGTGTACAATTTGATTCTAAAAATTAAAATCCAATGTAAGCAAAATTTCTAGCACTATGACTATACAGTATTCATTGCAGAATCAAGTCCTCTGATGAGACACTTAGGGAAGGAATTTTCATCCTAACACTAAAGTCTTGCTGCATGAAGAAGAATGTTCAAAGTTTCAGGCTTTAGCGGATTATCTTTTAATTTTCTATTAGTTTTCCAAATTTCTTTTGGGTTATATTCAGCTACCACTTTTCTTGTATTTTATATTATCATTTTACTCAAATTTTTTTGGATTATCACTCCACATATTTTCATACGTTCTTTATCCATCTTTGCATTTCTCTAGAGTATGATTAAAACTAGCATATGGCGGGCCGGCCCAGTGGCGTAGTGGTTAAGTTTGCACTTTGCTTCAGCGGCCCAGGGTTCGAGGTTTTGGATCCAGGGCACGCACCTACACACTGCTCATCCGACCATGCTATGGTGGCATCCCATACACAAAATAGAGGAAGATGGGCACAGATGTGAGCTCAGGGCTAATCTTCCTCAGCAAAATGAGGAGCATTGGCAAATAGAATGCTATATTTAAATTAATTTTCTCTCAGGTCTTGGAAAATATTGCTTTTATGTCTTCTAGGATCCAGGGTTGCTGATGAAAAATCTATTATCCTGATTTTCATTTCTTTGCAGATAGTCTACTTTATTTCCATTGGACAATTGTAGTGTTTTCTTCTTTATTGTGAGAATTTTGAAATTTCACTAAGATATGTTTACATATAGTTCACTTTTATCCATCCTGCTTGCCAGACTTTTAAATCTGATGACTGATGTCTGTGGTAGATGGAGTGCAGTGATGGTCCAATCTGTGCATGCCTGCCTGAATCCAAGCCCTTTGGTTCTCTGGGCTGGCCATGTAATTGCTTTGGCCTATGGGACAATAGCAAAGAGTAGTAA
This sequence comes from Diceros bicornis minor, assembly GCF_020826845.1. Taxonomy (NCBI): domain Eukaryota; kingdom Metazoa; phylum Chordata; class Mammalia; order Perissodactyla; family Rhinocerotidae; genus Diceros; species Diceros bicornis. Next base: position 8,010,757 of record NC_080778.1, on the reverse strand, counting down.
GCAGAGACTTGAAAAAGCCCTGTGCATTAGAAATTATACTCTTGCTCCTTTAGGAATACTGCTGCCAAGAGAATAAGCCAAATTTAGCAGAATGATGAGACACGTGGCTTGGTTACTCCTGTCACCACAGCCAACAGCCAGTCACGTAAGTGAGTTCATCTTATATCAGCTAATCCCCGGCCAATCTTCCAGCTGACCAGAGTCACGCGAGCTAGTTCAAGTGAAGAGCCATACCTTGCCCAGATCCAACCAACCAGACAAATCACAGGCACATAAGCTAAATAAATGGTTGCTGTTTTATGCCACTAAGTTTTGCAGTCCTGTGTTACACAGCCAAGGTTAATTGACACAGAATATTTCTTCAGCTTATCAAAATATTCTTTCATTAAACTGTATTCTCTGTCTGTCATTGTCTTATTCTTTTACATCAATCAGATGTTGACTCTGCTGACTCTATGCCCTATTCCCCCTTAATTGTTTTATTTCCTGTAACCTTGTCTTTCTGTTTTAAGTGTCAGAGGTTAATCTTCAGTTTCACTTGATGATGAAAACTCACCCCGGCTTCAACAATGCCCCTCCTGTCTGTTAGTTGGTCCAATAAATTTTTAATTTAGTAATCATATTTTTAATTTCCTGGAAACTTTTTGTGCTCTGATTGCTTCTTTTTCATAATAGCCTGTTATAGCCATAATATCCTCTCAAATTCTGCTGAGGGTACTAATCAGACTTCTTTTTAAAGTCTCTTGTGTTCCCTGAATTATACCTAAGTCTTCTGGCATCAGCTGCTCTTTTTGTTCATCAAAATACAGTTTTTCCTTAAATATCTAATGATCCTTGATTGTCAGTTTATTTTTCTGAATGAAAAATAATGTCAGTTAACACAGGTCGCTCACCCTGTTTCATCCACACTGTGAAATACATTATCCCAAAAGCCCTCTCCACAGAATGAACGAGATGTCAACAGTCAGAATGTTTTGTAGGCTTCACGAGCAGAAAAGAAGGCAGGCAAGCTGGTGACCCCCATGACCGCCAAATAAGACACCTGTTATTTTACATGTGAAATGCTTTATGAATTTCACTACTGAACACCTTTTCTACTTTTTCTCTAGTGTTCAATGTAGGATTTCACTGTAAAAAATAATCTGTTTAATTATTTTAATGCTACCATAGGACAAAAGAGAATTAGGCTACTGTGTTTAGTCTGCTGACTTAAACCAGAAGCACAATAATTAGCTTTACCCACGACCACTTTTTAGGTTCTTGTATGTTAGCTTCTTTGGGTCATAAATGCCTGATGCTGAGAAGAGAATTCAGGAAATTTTATTTATTTATTTATTTTTTATTTTTTTTAATTTACTTCTTTTTTTGTTGTTGTTGTGAGGAAGATCAGTCCTGAGCTAACATCCATGCTAATCCTCCTCTTTTTGCTGAGGAAGACCGGCTCTGAGCTAACATCCATTGCCAATCCTCCTCCTTTTTTTCCCTTTTTCTCCCCAAAGCCCCAGTAGATAGTTGTATGTCATAGTTGCACATCCTTCTAGTTGCTGTATGTGGGACACGGCCTCAGCGTGGCAGGAGAAGCAGTGCCTTGGTGCGCACCGGGATCTGAACCCAGGCCAACGGTAGCGGAGCGCGCACACTTAACCGCTAAGCCATGGGGCTGGCCCCAGGGAATTTTATTTTTGAGAGAATAAATTTTGAGAATGATTTAGGCAAGGAATAATTTACTTGTTTCTAATATAGAGGTCTTATAAGAAAAAATTGGCTTTTCTCTTAAATTCAAAAGAATATATACATTCTGACACTTTCTAAAGGATTTCTGAAGTCAGTAATCACATAGATGAGTGGTTTCTGATTTGCAAAGATTGCTGCACTAAACACTCTAGAATTTAAAGTTCATTTAAGCTTTCTGACACTAAATAATATATCTTTTTTATGTTTCCAAACTTATGAAAGCAATATAAGCTCAAAAGCAAAGCAGTATATTAAAATAAAATAAGGTCCTTTTCTAATGGGAACAGAGATAAATCATTTCCCAAGGAGAGCTCCTCAAGGCTAGAGATTGGCAGAAGAATAGTGGCCCTCACCTTCAAAGATCAGGCTAATCTTAAAACACATCCAGTCTCCTGTTTAGCTTTCATGAATTAATATGTTCATTTGTCTTAAATCTCAAGGTTGGTGTCCAACAGGTTATAGTGATCAAAAGAACTATATCTTACACAAAAATGTATTTCTAGTAAGGCTCACTCTATTTTTATTTTAAAACAATGATTTAAAAAATTTTGGCAGAAGAACCTAATTTTCAAACAAAAATTTATAGGAACCCACAGGTACCTAGATCAAAGAAAGAAAGTGGAATTGTTTTGCTTAAGGAGGTTGGGGGTGGGGATAGAAAAGCCTCATAACTTAGCTTCATGGTCTGGAGACACAAAAAAGACACCTTTTTCCTCAAAGGAGACTGAAATTCACTCTTCTGTTTCATGAAGGGGAAAAAGAATTACTCACATTTTAAAAATTAAAATTGAATAAAAATAAAATTAATATAGATATATTTTTCATAAATATTTATTGAAAATGATTAAATATTTCAGCAACTCATTTGTTAAATATCCCTATATAACCAAACGGCACAGGCACTTTGAGAGCCGCATGTGACATCTAAGGCACAGTTCCTACTCTCCAGTTCACATATAAATCACATATGAAGCTGAAGCCATCCTGCGTGGTGCTTAATTCCATTGCAGACCAATATAGGTTGGAGTATTTAAGCCTATCAACGGTGGAGGAAAAGGGAAAGATGTTCCTTAACTGCATCTTTGAAGATCACTGCATTCAGACAAAGTGAAGGAGGAAGACAGGTGACACAATGGTGGGAATCATGGGCTGACTTTAGAAAAGAGGACACATCAGGAATGTGGTGACAAGAGGGCATCTGTGTAATGAAGTGAAAATGGTGTATTTCGGAGTTTGAAGGGAAATATAATTAAATAGCTAAGTGTGGGAAATATAATTAGTGTTTATACCATTTGCTGCCATTTCCTGCTGTGCCTGTCCCTCTGGGGGGACTATACTTCCCTTCTTCCCTCAGATCAGGCTTCAAATGACTTGCTTTGGCTGATGAAATGGGAGTAGAAGAGATGGCGATGATCTCCCTTCCTTCTGGCATAAGGCTGGACAGGGCCCAGACAGGATCCACTCAATCAGCTTCTATCCCCAAGTGTAGCCAGCACAAGCCATGCCATGACAACCCACAATGAACATGTACCTGAGCGAGGAATAAATCAGTAGTGGTGAAGCCATTGGATCCGTTACCACTGTAGCATAGACTATCCTGACTGATCCAGCAGGTTAGAACCAGATTAAAGACAATGTTAAAGTGAGGACCTACTGTGGGGCAGAATAGGTATCTAGTGTAGGTTTATAACCAGTGTTCATTTCCAAACATGTTTTTTCATTCACTGGTTTTAACCTGCGAATGGGTGGATGCTGAGGTTGATTTTGGCTAGTCTTAACTTCACATGGCAGCATGGCAGCCAATATTCATGTGCATCCCTTCAGAAATCTAAGATGAGAAGAAACATGTCTTCTCAGTCTTTGCTCAAATGTCACTTTCTCCATGAGACCTGATGGCCTCATTTAAAATTGCAAACTAGCCCTCTCCTCAGCTATACACTCTGTATCTCCTTTCCTTGCTGTCTGTTTCTCCATAGCCCCTCACTACCATTTGTGTGTGTGTGAATAAATGCATATATATACACATGCATATATATATACATATATATATATTTATCTTATTTGTTTACAAGTTACAGAACCCTGAACATTACTATACATTTTACAGTATCTTCCTAGAAATATTATCATCTCTATATCCTCAGCAAGAAAGCAAGTGATAATTTCCATTTTTATGGATGGAAATAGAAAGGAAAAACAGAGCACTGGGAAATTTACTCCAGCTACTTCATCAGTATCAACTTGTACGAAAGACTTCAGCCTGTTTTCTTTAACAGATAAAGTATATCCCAGTTCAGGCAGATTTTGAACAATACTGGCTTGACCTATCTTGACTAATGAATGACTTGTTTACAACTGAGTAGGTGCTAGAAAAATTCCCACTCATGCTGCCAAAAATAAATAAATAAATAAGTGTTAACTTGTGACCAAAGGTAGAATGCAGGACCTGTTTTTCCCACAAAATGGTAACTAGGTATACTGAAATCATTGATGAGTGAGATATTTCTGGTACATTATGGGCTAAACTGGTTTTTGCATGGTGGCTGTGTAAGTTACCATTTTCATGTTTTCTTTTTTTAATGGAAAAACAAACGTGAGGTTTTAAATAAAACAATTGTTAACATACTTTTGTAATGCTACCATTTGAAAGGTAGAGGCTGACTACATTATATTTGCCAAATACAAGACCTCTCACACGTGGCATGATATTTTTGCGTCCAAAAAACTTTTCCCCTCAAATAAGACACTATGCCTTTGAGAACACTTCTCAAACTAGTCATAGAGAAAGAACTTTTGCTTATAAATTTCTACTTGTTACTTCACAGATGAAAGAAATCTAAACTAGAACACTCTATAGATGTTCCTAAAAATTAACTGAGCATGGGATGATTAAAATATAGTACCTTCACGTGTCTTTGCATTATATTCTAGAAAGCATTTACTGTAAAATGAAAAACTGAAGTAACTGCCCATTCAAATTTTGAGCAAGTCAAAAAAGCTTCAAATATCTAATAATTAACAATAGTTTTAAATGTGCTATATCCTAGGGGACAGGGCAGTCAGCTTTGGAATAAATAAGGAAAAATCTCTGCTCTATAAAATTCACAATATAGCAGAGGAGACTGAGACACAAACACAAAATCACATCATCTCAAATTGTCTAAGGAGAAATTTACAGAAGGTGTTACAAGAACTTCAAGGAGGAAATAAGTATGTCTGGAAGATGAAGGGAGATTTCTAGGAAGTGATATTTGAGCTCTGTCTTGAAGGATACATAGAAATGTGTCAGATGAAGAAAGTCCTTCTTTATAAAGAGTCTAGCGTGTGCAATAGCACAGAGATGAAAAACCAACGCACAGTCAGGAAACAGTTTGTAGTTGCTGCATGCAGAATATAGAGTACTCAATAAATTGGAAGAAGTTTTAAGAGATTATTTATTCAACAAATATTTGGTATCAACTAAATGTTTGTCACAGGAAATTATTTTAGATTAAAAACTATGTCCTGGGATTGTGAAGAGCTTTATCCTATATACTAAGTATTTTGGAATTTATTTCATAGATAATAATAAGGGGTTATTAGTGGTTCTCAAGCAGGAGAGTGACATGATCAATTTCTTTTTCTTTATTTAAGTAAGGTAACTGGAGCTGGAGGGTAAGGGAGACTGGTGGCCAAGAGATTAGTTAATGAGCAACTGTAATGATGGAGGTGAGAGGTGATGGAGGGTAAAAATAGGGCAGTGAGGCAGAGTAAATGGAGATGAATAGACAGCTCTAAAAGAATTATCTCCAGTCACAATGATATGATGAAACAAATATTCAGAAAGAGATAAGAATCAGCAACAATTCCAAGAATTAAAAACTTTTGGAATTTGGGGGACACGTTAACTTTTAGATAACTGAGGGGCAAGTAGAGTTGATCAGTGGGCGGTTTCAAATAATGAGATGAGGCTAGGAGAGACATTAGAGTCATCATTGGACAGGCGGCAGCTGAAGTCAGCTCAAGAGTCTAAGATACCACCCTATGGGATAACCCCACCAAAGAAAATAGAGAAAATCAAGGTGACTGAGAAGGCAGGATCAGAGATATAAGACAACTCAACAGAGTGAGACTTTAGAAATCAAAGGACATGGGCTTCAGGGAGTAGGACACAATGTCATAAGGTCAACAGAATCAAATACATGAGGACTACAAAAGTCCTTGGATATAGTAATCAGGAAGTCATTGGTGAGGAAAATTGTCAGTTGAGTGGAACTCATTATCATGAAATCAGTAATGAATGGGAGGTAAGGCAGAGAACAAAGGTCATTCTTTCTGAAAGTTTTGGTGATGAAGAGACAAAGGAAATAAAGACAGTTGCTTGAGGGCAAAGTAAAGTTGAAAATTAAGATAGAGGGGCCTGCAACATAATTGTGTAACTACAGTGAAGGAGAAACGGAAGATGAACACATTCACGATATCAAAGAGAGAAACTGTAATTGTGAAGCAAAATAAGACAGAAATAACCTTGGAGATGAGGAAGGGAGACCATCCTTTTTTGAGCATTCCGTGTGTGTCAGATGTTTTACCATACACTTTCTTGTGCATTTCCTTAATTAGCCAAACACTACTTATAGGATATTGTTATCCCTAATTTATAGTCAAGAAATGATGGATCAAAGAGGTTTATTAAAAAAGGTATATCTGAGAAGTGATGACCTCTCTCTGTGAAATAGAAGACAAAGGCATCTGTTCCAACAACATTAGGAATCAAGTTGTGGAAATGGTAGAGCTATTGTATTGCATGGAGAAAGTGATTCCTGGCAGATAAAACAATAAAGAAATAATCAGATGTATAGTAATTATTGTATAATGACAAAAAATGTGGAACGACAATTTTTTTCAAGCACCAGCTCAACAATTAGTGTGTCCTTATATATAAGGTCCAATGGATGCTTTAATGAAGGAGGGCCTTAGTTTTGCAAAAGAGACAAAAATAGGGTTTAAATTGATGTTACTGACATCAATTCTCTATAATGTTGAATCTTAACTCAGTGAAGGCATGTCTATAAGGCAGCTGTACTAAAATAATGTCTCACGTACTATTACACCAGTATTTAACTATGCCAAAACTTCACGCTGGGAATCATTATCAAATGACTAATTCAAATATTTCAGCATTAATCTGGATAAAGGTCCATACAAATGCAGAAAGGATAATCTGACATTTCAGAGGTTTCCTACTGTCCCAATTCAGACACAAGAAAACACTTTTGCTGTGTGTTTTATTTGTAGATTAAAACATGGTCTGAAATAACTCCAAAGTGTTGACATATTTATAAATTATATTTTAGTTGACCACAGAATGCATTGAATAAATAAAAGTTTTAACACTGAGTTATTTAAGGGAAGCTCAATTTCATAACATTTTTTTTTTTGGTGTGGAAAAATAACGAATCCATAATGCTTGACCATATGGTCTCATCCTCCTTTTGCTAATTACCTACAAATGACTGCACAAGTTCTACAGCTGCTACTTATTATTAACTGTATGTTTCCCCAAAGATGTATTCCTCTTCTCGTACTTTTTGTTTTAACCATTGTCAGAGAACATCCATATTTTAATAGCATCTATTGTAGAGGATTGAATACACAACATGACATACATATATTTAAAAGAATGATGCTTTACGTTTAAATTAATGTTAATTACTTGATAAAAGTTTCAGCAGACCAAAATATCACAATAGTTTTATTTAGTCAACATTTAAAAATTCTTCATTAGAGTCTGGTAGCCTGTAGCACAAAACATGGCAGGCGGGCATTAAAATGTTGTGATGACGGTTTCTGATATAGAAAGCAATCAGCTCTTTTAAAAATGATCTATTTTATATAAGCCACATCTAATTTGGGACATCTGCTTTAAACAATGTTAGAATTAAATTTAAATTTTGTCATATAATAAATCTGGAATCATCATTAATTTTTAAAAGTACAAGCAGTTGGATAGCATGGCACAGGAAATGATATAAAACTAAAATTGAAGTATTTAAATACTAATATTATCTTTTCTTCTATCCCTCCCAGAAAATTTTGTATGTTCTACCCTTCATCCAATTGCATAAACTATCCAGCTCCAATGTAGATTCCTACGGGGCCAGGATTATAACTGATGCATCATACGCATCAACCATCCACAATGCTCTGCACAAGCGGGTGCTGGAAGTTATTTGTTGAAACACAAGATCCATACCTCTCAACTCCAACGAGGGTCTTACCCTTATAGTGAACATATTGATTTGTTATCACATTAGTCATATAGTAATAGTATACAAGAAGCCAAAATATTACTGAATATATCAAATCATTCGTTGGTATTCAAAAGGCCCTTTTAACAATTTTAAGTTCTTCCCTAAGCTTTATGCTGTCCTGCCAAGCTAACAGGTTTTCTTCTTATTAATACTGCACAGATCTTCAGAAAAGCTAATATCAATTGCTTTGACTTCCCAGGCTGCCCGAACGGCTAATGGAACTTAGTAATTAAAGTTCTTTTCAAACAATCTCAAATCTGAGCATCTTCCCATTCAGCCCGATTAGGAGCTGCCATCAACATTAACATCAATCGTTGACAATGTAATATACATTTGATGTGGCAGTGGTGATCATTATCTAAAATCCTTTTCCTAGAATGTAACTTTTATTTAGGTAAGAATATGTAATGGGGAATTAAGATATTTCTATTTCCGATAACTGATTCTACCATGAATCTTGTATAAAGCACTCACATTCAGAGGCAGATTTCTTTCCTTGTAATATTTCCACTCTCTTTCACAGTAAATGGCCTTGAATTCTGCCAGCAGTTTAAAAGGCTACTTTGTCCATTTCCTCCCTTTTACTATGTGTTGATCACTATAAGTGATCAACACATTATACACTGTCTTATACATGTATTTGGAAGCAGGTCCCCAAATTGATGATCACTATCCAGAATAAAACACTTTCTAATCAAAATCACTAACTTGTAAAGCAAAAAATCAATAGGAAGCAAAATGAGTCTAAAAAAAGAAAAGAAAAAGAAAAGAATTTTATAGAACCACTTAGCTACAATTTAAAGGGGCTTTGGTCAAATTAACTAGTTTAACTAGGACATTAGAGTTATTAGCCCTTAAGTCCTTCTGGTAGAATTCTCGTCTTTTTCCAAAGCTTCATTCAAATACGACAGGCCATGAGACTTTGCAGCCACCAAGTAATGGGCTGATGAACCTGTTATGGTATCTGAAGGGCACAGTGATCTACTGTGTACAATGTTTCTAGAGAAAAATAAAAACTTTAGAGTAGAGTCATATGTGTTGGATTTCAATGAGATGTCAGGCCACCTAAGGAATGACTATTCCATTACAGTCCACATGAAGTTGTAAGTCAGATGTACTAAGCAGTCCATAAATTTAATGCCAAAATTACATTGCAACTGTCAACAATCACTTACAGATAGAGGACTGATTATCTTTATTACTTCTATGATAGTAACCAGCTCTTCCAACGAGAAACTGCAATATTAACCTTGTGGCCTGCCTGGGAGTTCCTTATAAAAAGGATGCTTTAAGAATAGATTATGTAAAACTGCAATAAGAAAGAGAAAGCGGTAGACAAGACAGAAGCAAAAACTGAAATGAGAGGCAAAAATACGCCCAAGACAAAAATTCAGTTTGTCAATATAAGAAAAATATGAGAAACTAGTCTAATAAAATAGTCTAGTCTAATATAACAAAAAGTAATCAGGCTAACTTCTCCCTAAGAAAATATACTTTATAATCATTTTCTTTCCGGAAAACTTATGAGAAACTGCAATTCAAAGGATTTGGTAGGTACAATCCTATGTCATAAGGATTTTTAGTTTAAAATATTAAATAGTGTTAACTTTCAATATTTGCATGTTTAATTTATACTTCATGTATGTATGAATTTTGAATGTATCTTTAATATCCATCTTTTACTATTCACTGCTATTCCTTATAGCACACATACAACCCAGGTGAGCACTGCTATTTCATGGTATAAAATCATCAGGCTAAACCTGTATGTAAATTTATCCGTTAGTCCTTAGGAAACTCCTAGGATTCCAGTTTCTAGAGAAGTTCAATTGTGTATAAAGACAGATTTATAGGACTTCATACATTTGGCTGATTTTTCACTTGAGAAATCACATGAATGCATACAGACCTGGAGGTTGTGGACTGCCCAGGTTTTGTACTCACTCACTGAATGCAGGTGTCCAGTGAGCCCCATTACTGGCACCACCAGCTCCATCTCTCTTCCCTTTGGACCCTGCATGTACCTGGGATGGCAGAATGATGTGAAGGAGGGAAGGAGACAGCTTGTGCCAAGATGAACTAAACAAGCAAATAAAAATGGAAAACTTCATCATTGTCCCAAATGTCTGAGGTATGAGTGGCATGTAAACAACGTTTCACTGAACATTAATAACTTCTAAATAATTAGGAGTGGAAAATGTTAAAGGAGAAACTAGACAGTTACAGAGAACATCAAGAGCATGAAGAAACCACTACATGGCATAGTGGCAAGAGAACTAACCAGCATTTACAAAAGGACTCCTGTGGTGGTTGCATTTCCTTAAATTGTGACCTCCCTGAACCAGGACAAAGTCTCAGAATTACTGGTGCACGTTCACATCTCTGTGCCTGGGCTCTGGCTATCCCCAAGGGTAGAATGCGAGTGGGGATACTGTCCCTGGGAAGCCTTCCCTCTGCTATTGCTACGACAGTCTTGATCACTTCACTTTGTGGCTGTGCACTCACCTGTCTCTCTACTCCAGATCCCACACCTCTCACACCAAAGATTTTATGTCTTATTCAGCTCGTATCACCAGCAATGGCTGACACAAGGAGAATAACGGACAAATTTTTATTTAATTAAATAAATCCTCCTAGACTCCGATTTCCTCTTCTGTAATACCGATGTTTTACGTTCCTTTCAACCTCTATAATTCTATGATTTCATTTTTTAAAAATTCAAACACTGTATTCTCCCCTCAGTGATTTAAAATATAATAAGTTAAATTCTTCATTTTGCATATACAAAGAACAAAGCATCTTTTGTACTTGATTTCTCTCTTTCACGCAAGCTACTCCTGGGTGCTCATAGGAACCAAGTTTCACACACAATAGTTAGCAGAATACCCTCTGCATATTTTTTATATGTGGGAAATGGACATAGACATGGGTCTTGAGTGTAGTGGATTGCACTCTGAGCCATGTATTCAATTTCCAGAATAAGAGATTTCCTGTCTTTAGTCTCTTCTCCCTCTCCTTCTCTCTCTCCTTCTTCCCCCGTTCTCTCTTTCTCCCTCTCCTTCTCTCTGTCTCTCTTTCTTGGTGTTCAACCATAAAAATCAGACATCATGAAAATCAAATCAGTGCGACTAAAAGGCTTGGCTTTTCAAGTGATCAACGTGATTATAAGAGGCATATTCTCAAAAGGCTCAAATTTGACTTTGTTTGACTCTGCATGAGACCATGTCTGTTAGTGATGCCCATTTTTATTCTACATTTCGAATATTCTCTAAGAGTAGAGCTTTGTAACGCTAGTTCACCTTGTTATTAAAGTTTTCTTATTTTATTTAAATAATACTGTTAATTTTCATCACTCTTCTAAGACATTGTATATTTCCTAATTTGGTTGACATTCAGATTTTTCAACTGTCGTTATGATTTAAGAGTTTGCTAAATCTCAATGGTAATTACATAAAAAACTGCTCCAAGGAAAATAATTTGGTAATGCTTAATAGTCTCTGATGATTCCAGTAATGATTTTTCACATGCAGGTCTGTTACTTAGCACATGTAAATACCTCCATCACATGACTGACTTCAGGTTTTGGGGATTGGGAACCTGGTCTATTTTTAGCATGGTGCAGCTAGCTGAAATTTATGGAATACGACCCACTCTTTCTAACCAATCTGAATTCTTTGTGTTCATTCAGTTAGTAGCAATTCTAGCTCTAAAGTATGATGGCATCAGGCATGCTTGGAGAAAAAGCTGGCTCCAAAACTAAAACAACAAATTACAAAGCATCCTCGGAACAAGGTATACCATAAGAATTAAAATGGTTCTGTTCTGAGTGCTGTAACTAAAAAGTAGCAAAATTAAAATAAAAAATTAATTATTTGACACTTGCTAAACCTCAGTAATAGCTATATATTACTTAAATATTAATGTAATTTTCACAAAAATGTTAACATAAATTGCTCTAATTTTCATATGCTCCTAATTCTATTATTGGACAATACATTTTTTCCCCCTGAGGAAACACTAGAAAAAATATACCTCACTGACATAAATTTATTCTATAAGCCTGATATGAAATAAATACTCAACACAAATACATTAGAAGAGCACCAAATGTTTCGCTAAAAACGGCCTTCAAATTTTGAGCCGTTTCCGCCTACTGTGGAGCAACGCAGGAAACAAACCAACCAACAAAGGTCTAGTTGTATTTCTAACCTTTCTACTTTATCAATGAGGAAACTTTGTACAAAGAGGTGAAAGGAATTACTAAAGGTAACATGCCTTGTTAAAGGCATCTTAAGGGAATTTATTAGGTGAACTCGCACACAAATCTTAATGGTACATGGTGCTACTCCAGAGCATTATGGAAACTTTGTTCCTGTTTTCCAGATTTCAACATCACTAGTCAAGAGATGGTGGCTTGTGTGAACAGTGACATAGAATGAATATACTGTAAAAGAGAAATGAAGAAAGAATACATGAAGAAGCAAAATAAAGTCAGAGATACACATGGTTAGGTTGAGATTCCAGGGGGTCGAATTTACAAACACACACACATGCACACGCACTCCAACTGACAAATATTCCTCATAATTCTGAAGAATAAGAAGAGATTAAAGTCTTGTGTAAGACCCTGCTGAGCAAAGCTGACAGGAGTGGAGCTGGACTCACAGGTTCTCAGTCAGTACAGCACTAGCTCTTGGGCTTCCCCTTCACTTTGCCTTAATTTGAGTCCCACAGAAATTCATTCAATCCACACAGAATTTCTAGCTTAAAATCAGGAAGAACTAAAAACCATGACTTCATATTTGACTTTTTTTTTTTTTTTTTTTGTGAGGAGATCAGCCCTGAGCTAACATCCGCCAATCCTCCTCTTTTTTCGCTGAGGAAGACGGCCCTGGGCTAACATCGGTGCCTATCTTCCTCCACTTTATATGGGACGCCGCCACAGCATGGCTTACCAAGCAGTGCGTCGGTGCGCGCCCGGGATCCGAACCAGCGAACCCCGGGCCGCCGCAGCGGAGCGCGCGCACTTAACCGCTTGCGCCACCGGGCCGGCCCCTTCATATTTGACTTTTGTATTCTCTTCTTCCTGAATATCTCTGCCTACTATAAATGAGATTAAAGAATGAAAGAGTACCTTAATTAAAATAAAAATTTTACCAAATCCTTATAAATTTGGGTCATTTGTTAGGTTAACGAGAAACTTGTTTTTCACCGTTTAGTTTCAGAACTTCTTTAAAAGCCACTTATTTAAATCGCTTATTCTTAAATTTACTTCATCAGTATTGATTTTCATACATTCATTTCTAATTAGGGTTGGATAATTAAAGAAATGCAATAATTTTTCTGCATGAAACCATGGCTCTTCAATCCAATGGATGCCAAGACTGAAGCTGGTTGAAGAGAGCATCTCTAAAACCCCTCACCCTGAGTCCTACAATATAATGAGGGCAGATGGTATAGTCATAGATTCCCACAGTTTCCTTCACAGTTTCATTCAAGATCAGTTTAAAAAAGAAAAGAAATACTGAAATGTAAATTTCCTTCTCAACTTGTAATTTGTTCTAATAGACATTATATTCCCCTCTATAAAGAGTTCCACATGATTCCTTTTCCTTCATGCCTAACTATACAAGTAAGACAACAATATTATTCCAAAATGGTTGTTACTACTCTCTAACTCTTTGAGGCATGGAATGAATGACGATGAGCTTTCAAACCAGATCCTTTATAATGAGTTGACACAGAACAAGCATAGACAGGCTAAGGAAAAAAAATTATTTTAGGCCAATTGAGGCAAAATTCTTCATATTAAGAAAACAAGAAAGGAAATATATTGCCTATGTCCATTTATACCATTATACAACTGAACTGGAATCAGTTAAGAGTGAAACTGGTGGATGACTATAATTCTTACTTGATCCCCCTGGTGACAGAAGCCTACCTTTATGATACAGAAACACAAAGGATTTGCCAAATTATCTAAATTCTAATTCTCTAACTTTTTATATCCATCTTCCTCCCATCCATTCATTCTATTACTTTTTCCCAGGTCTGGAGCAATGGCCTCCATTCTAGTTTCGCTCTTGTGAAGTCCTCTTACACGCTGCTCTCAGTTGAGTCTTTCTGAAACCTCAGGCTTGTCATTCTCCCAATAAAAGCTTTTACTGTGCCCCTAACTCTGCACCTGCTCCTACCCCACCTCGCATGCACCCCTCCATACCTCTGTGATTCTGGTGGCTATGCGGGGTCAAGTTTGCCTGTCTTCCTCTACATCTCGTTGCTTTACATATGGTGCCATAGACATTCTTAATGAAACAAGATCTGTTTTGAATTAAACATTTCCAAAACAGGGTATTTGATTTTCTCCTGTCACCTCATGCTCGTCCCCAACCTGTTTATTCCTTAGGATCCTCCGCCTGGATCCTCATCATTCCCCTGTTGCTCAGGCCTGTTAAAGTGCAATTTTCAAAAGGTAAAAATCATGACTCGTATGTAAAAGTACAACAAACATGTGTCAAAGATCTTATACACTCAGTAATTCAGGAGGAAACAGGTAAGATGTTAAAAACAGTTAAAATGAGGATTTGAAGAGCTAGGTGTTTCAAGGCAATTTTAAAAAAGAGTATCAGCATAAGACTGCTGGGTTAGATACAAAATGGGTTAATGTCCAGCAGGGCAATAAGCCATAATATTTTAATCATCTTTTCTACCAGGTAGACTTTATCTGCTTTTCTACCAGACAAAAATTTGGAAGTTAACTTCTTCCCTTAAAGTTATACAATAGTCCATAAAATAAAAAATAAAAGGTAAAAGTCTGTACTGAACTGAGTAAACACCCAGTCATCTCTGCCCACTTCTGTTTCAGAAATCTTTCTGATATTCTCACCCCTTGATTATAAATAATCCCCAGAGATTATTCTTTAAACAAAAAGGCTAGTGTCATTAGTTTTCGCCTAATTATGCAATGCTTCAAGGATCGTAATTACACACACAGGCCTTCTTGAGTTTGTTCTGTAAATCTAGAGACTTACAGTCCTGAGCAACTATGAAGGACTAAGAATTAAATTCTCTCTGGGCTTTTCATCGAGGAGTTCAGATCTTGGAGTTTTCAATCCTCCATTATTTTTTTATCCTGAGTCTAGAAGACCAAGCCCAAGACACTTTCTCCAGCAGCTTCTACCTTCAGTACCTATATATTTGGGTAAGTTCCTCTCTTCTTAGGGCTCCAAAATTGTCTCAGGTCTCTGACCATACCACTTGTGAGGCTGGTGCCCTGTAAGCCAGGTGCCATGCCAGGGTTCTCAGGAGGACTTTGTAGGCACTGAATCCACATTAAATAGTTTTAAGTACAGGCTTCCAAGGAAGTACTTACTCTCTAAAAGTGGGCTTTTCATACCTGATTAAATAAGAATCACTCTCAAATGTAATACTGGTTGCACAATTGACTTTTCCAATTATATTCTGGTAAAAAGAGGGCAAGATTCTTATTGAATCTATCAAAATAACTGTATTGCCAAGCAAAGTAATGAATTTCCATAAAACAGTTGTTTCTGAATTCTAAGGGATGACCGAGAATCAGATACCATTAAAAATGTTTCATTTCAGTTTACCAAAGTCTACTAAACAGAAACTTAGATATAGCTCAAGAAAGAAAAAGGTCTTCCTCATATAAATAATGGAACATTCAAATAGTACCAACAATATCCAAAAAATTAACCACAATTACATTTCCCTCATTAGTTCATTCAGTCCTTAGTAATTGAGTCTTGTTTCCCTGGAGACTGCTTTCATAAAATACGTCTGCTGCTGGACTGAAGAAAGACCTGGAAATCCTGACTCAGTCCCTGGTACAGTCTGCAAGTTGTCTTAGAGGTGCCCACTTGGAAGCCCGTACTCGACTATTCACTGAAGTGGCAATACTGGCACAGTCTTTTACACAGGTTCTGAAACTCTTCTTTGTTGAATGTACAAATTCTAGCCTGTATCTTATAGTGGAATCATCAGGCAAGCACTGGAAAGGAGATTCCTTTTGAAAATGAGACTCACGACTGTGGTTAACTTGTTACAGTAACCAATGACCTCACAATGGACAAGAGTAAAATTTTTTCTTGGAAAAGAACATATAACTATTTCAGAAGGGTTTCCCCTGGAGAGTAAAAACATATCAGGGACAGCAAAGGCACTGCCAAACTCCAGAGCCTTTTCAAAATGTATACAATCTATAAAATATGTATATAAATAAACAACATTTGTGTATACAAACTTAACCTATTGAAAGTTGAACATCTTTTCTGATTTGAGAACTTTCCCCATGCAGCTCTTACAATAGTTTGAGCTAATTAAGAAACATGGAATCCACCAAACAAAACTAATTATTACTAGTTTTAATCTGCTTATAGAATGATAACTTACACCTGATAACTTCAGGCGTAAAAGACATTCTGAAAATTTTTTTTTTTTAAATTTAGGAACAAAACTAGGGAAGGCAAAATCAAAAGGGTTGCAAGAGAAGATTTGCTCACTTAATTAGGAGAGGAACGTGGGAAGATGAGAAACAACACTTGGTTACTTATTTAACCAAAATGGCTAACAGAAGGCACCCAAGTACCGTCATGCGTTGCTTAACAATGAGGAGACATTCTGAGAAATGCGTTGCTAGGCGATTTTGTCATTGTGCAAACATCATAGAGTGTGCTTACACAAACCTAGATGGTATAGCCTACTACATACCTAGGCTATACTGTACTAATCTTATGGGACCACCATCATTTATGTGCTCAGTTGTTGATCGAAACGTTGTTATGCGGTGCATGACTGTTTATAAGAAACATTTGGTTCTTCACAAGTGAGGAACTGTTGTTCACTGATTTTTTTTGTTTGTTTGCATTTGTTTGTTTTATTTTGTTTTTGTAAATAATCAAGGACATGACAAGGTCAACACAAAGCTGAGAAAATTACTCTGTTGAAGTAACAGAATCCCTGACACTTGGCAGATTCCTCGGCACGTAAAGAACAACCTTTTACCAGTCTTTGCTAACTTGAAGGCTGGTTTATCATGTCAACAGAGGGGGTCATTTTCT
Source organism: Diceros bicornis minor (assembly GCF_020826845.1). Taxonomy (NCBI): domain Eukaryota; kingdom Metazoa; phylum Chordata; class Mammalia; order Perissodactyla; family Rhinocerotidae; genus Diceros; species Diceros bicornis. The sequence goes on along the minus strand of NC_080778.1, from coordinate 7,993,653 downwards.
TGTTTGGTATAGATGCAATGTTTGGCAGCAAAGATTTCATGAGCTCCTTTTATTTCCTTAAATTGTCTTGCGAATAATCCTATCAAAGCTGAGCAAACCTTACTAAAAATTTAATACATTTCATTATTTCTTATCAGATTCGAGTGTTATAAAACAAGGCAAATAAAATTCACTTCCCTCCAACTTTCCACAACTTGCTATACACACTCTTTCACCATTCTCTTCCCATACTGGCACTAACTAGTACTTTACTTTAGGACAAAACTAGTCTTATTTTCTGTTGAAAAACAAAAGCACTTACACAGCTGTTTTCCTCTGTCACTATTGCTCCTAATGGGAACATCAGTTACGACTTTTAGCGAATGTAATAACTCCTATTTCATAGAGAAAACTGGGTGGTAGATAATTGAGAACTTTCATACACAGCATTTTGTCAGGCCAGCAAAGTTCATAAACACATATTACATAATTTTCTATAGCCACATTCATCGCTTTTATATCTTCCTAAAGTGGCAAAAAATTGCTGTGATCCATTAAAATAAGAACCAAAAATACAAAAATTTAAAAATATGCTTAGTATTAACTGTTTTAGTATTCTGTCTCACTTGGAAATTATTCATGTATCCAAAATATTATTTATTAATTAATTCAATTTAATATTAATCCAAGTTTTGGAGTTACCTTAGGCCTTGAAATTATGTTAAGCTGATGCTCCATAAAACATAATTGCTATTATAAAATCATTGGTCAAAATTATGATTAAATATATTTGAAAATATTTAATAATCTCAAACATTATGTCAGAGTAATGTTAACTTTATTAGTAAACCAATATAAGAAGTTTAGAAAATTCAGACTAACTAGTCATTTCATAAGAAAAATCTAAATCTTATAAAAAATATATGATTATATTATACTTAAAACTGAAAACACAGAGAAAAGTCATATAACTTTTTTTCCTAAAGAAAAATTAAAAAACCAATCTAATGTGTTCAAAGATTCACCTTAATTACGTGAACTTGAGGTCTTAAATGTTTCTCACTTCTGTAAGACAGCTACTTTAAGTCAGGCACAGTATTAGAAGTTCAGTTTTCATATGTTTGTGATTTTGAGGAATATTGGATCTATATAAGTGTTTATTTGGCTCTATAAACCCATTAGCAAAAGCATCTTTAAAATTCCTAATAATCTAATGTACCAATACATGAAAGGGATAGGAAAAATACGTTACACTCACACGATGATATGTGAAGGTTTTCCTGAATTACAGAGACACACACAGACACATAGAAAGCTTATTCACTTCTACAGCCTCAGACACAACTCAAAAGTGAACTAGAAACAAAAACCCACCCACTCCAGATCTCCAAGACTTTCTCTCCTTTCCAGTGGGGATGAAATATTTTTTAATTGACTTGAGCTCACAGAAAAAAAACCCCAAAAGACTAAAACTCGAATTCTCTTTTACCTCTCACATAACAGAAGATAGATCAGGGCATACATACAAATTCCCAATCATCAAGCACCACCAATAAGCTTATTTGTGGCAAGATTCATATACGTTTCATTTCTATATCCATTCTAGAAACTTAGGTGAGTTTCTCACATGAAATAGGCAGCCAAAATATTTGTTGAATTAATTGCAAGACATAGGATGACTGAAGCATGTGGGACATAGTGGATTGTGAAATTAAAGAACATAGATTTTAAAAGTTCTATGTGCTCCTGTCTTATTTTATTTGCTAAGACTCAAATATTGATGCACTGGCTCTACAACTAATCAGAAATAAAAGCTGACATAGGCATAGAGGTAAAGCATACCAGGGCAATGAGGAAGAAGAACAAACACATCTTTCAGTTTGCTTAATTATTTAAAATGAGCTGTCAAATTTTAAATTTACCTAGAAATTAGACCACTTGCAGATACGTTTCAGCAGGAAGGCAAAAAAAAGAAAAGAAACCACAAATCCTTTCTGTTAATGGGCTCCTCCTGTTGAAGGGGTTGGGGCATCCTGAGACCTCTACCCAGTCTTCATCAGTTTATCTGCAAGTACTAATCCATCCAAGTACTAATCAAACAAAACTAGTCTTTTTATGAGTTTATAGAAAATAATATTGATTTTATGTTTATTTTTAGTCTATGACTATAGTGGATTTCATGACTATGCAGTGTATTTTTGAGCATTTGCAAAGCAAAGGTTTTATCCAGAAATTTCCTAAAGTTTTTACACTTTCTGAAGTATACTAAATTTTTGATTGAATAATTTAGTTTAATACTTACTTTTCTTCATGTGTAGCAATGAATTATTCAATTTATTAATACCCTCCAGGCTTCCATAATTTTCCAAATCATAGCCAGAACAGATTTTCTGCAATAGATTATTAAAGCAAAATCACATACATATTTGCGTGTGTGAGTATATTTTTTACATTTTACCTTTCTTGGATACAGTTTCATGTTTGGCTTAACAGCATAGATGATAAGGAAAGGGTGCTGTGTTGGAAAAATGTACGTTTCTACCCTAAAACTACTAACTAGACTTTATTGAATGACCATATATTTCTAGTAAGCTTCACATTCATAAAAAGACCATAGAAGATAAACAATCATTTTAGTAAATTTTTAACAGAAAATATTAAACAAAAATATAGTTTTTCTATGTCACTGCAGTCAAAAGTTAACATTGAAAATGACATTCTAGACTGATAAATTAGCCTATTTTAAAAGAAACAACAAAAATTAACACTGAAAACCTAAATGACAGAAGGTTTTAAATAAAAAAGTTGAGTTCTTCTAATCGTCCTTTAAATAATTCAACCATAAATATCTATAATAGGCTTAGTCTCTCACTACTTCTGATAATAACAACCTGGAAAGATAGAAACATTGCTTCCTTATCATTACCCTCCAGTCCTGACTTTTAAGTACAGCCATTTCTAAGGTTTCCACTGAGTCAGGATATGATAACCATATAATTTATTGTCCAAACCAAAACACTTTTTAGGATAATCGAAGGTGCTACTCATAATTATGCCAGAACAATAGGCCCAACCAGGACTGTCACAGGCAAACTCAGATGTATTTCTAGTAGTAAAAGATGAAATAAGACAAAATGAACAAGACAACAATATATCATAGTATCTACATTACTTCTTATGGCAACTAACTTCTTATGGCAACTAATTAAATAAAAGTCTATCACATTTTCAAAATGCAAATGTTAACCCTCCAATATATTTCAATAATAAACAACACTTAGACAATAGGATTGGTACAGGAAAAGAATATTTACCCTAAAAAGAAACCACAGCTACATCAACAACAATGTCACAGTGATATAACCGGAGTACCTCAGCCACAGACAGCCTAACTCACATTTTACGGCCCCGTAGCTTTAGGACCAAGGCCAAGAAAGAAATTTTCCCAAACTTGGAGCCATCTCTTCTCTTTTTCTCCATCCAGGTTGAATGCTACCATTTTCAGCTGGCAATGTAGACACATTCCAGAGGTAGAGAAGTTTGCATGAAATCATAAAGGGCATCTTATCTCTCACAAATCATAAATGTTTACCTATCTCTCTAGTTGCCAATTCCCTGCCTGCCTTCCTCCCACCACCTCCCAGCTATGGCCATTAAGCCCTGATGCTTCCCTTTCTACAGAGCCTGGCTCTGCCATGGGGGGCTCTTACCTGGAGAAGCACACCACCAGTCCCAGCCACACCTAGGAGGAGCCATCAGGGTCAAAGACTAAAGTGCATCTGCAGGATGGAAAGGGATCATGTCTTGTCCATAGTACCTGAAGACAGGGCTGCTGACCACCATCACTGGAGCCACCCTCACTGCCAGTGCTCAATACCTAATCCTTCCCTGGGAGCTTACATAGCTGCACCAAAGTCTGAAGGAAGCCTTTCCCAAAGCATGAGCCTTCCACCAAGAACAGGATTGACTCCTTTCAGAAATACAGATACTCCCTAAGAAACAGACCAAGATTCCCAGGAAATACAGTGATTCATCCTCAGCTGGCTTCAGAAAGCCCTACTTCTATTGGTAAACTTGTGGCTAGCTAAGTCCACTGGCCAAGGCCTACCTGATGCCATTTTCAAAAATAAATTTCAGATTTAAACATTGTATATGTCTGTACATGTGTATAAAAATAAAACAAAACTGGAAGCAATATGGTACACTACAAGGAGTATGGATTTTGGAATCCGATAGACCTGGTTAGAGTCCTGGCACTGACGCTCTTTGGCTGTGCATTCTTGGAAAACTAACCTAAGCTCTCTAAGGCACAGAAACAACAATCCTGAAAGTTGTCTTCAGGATTAATAATATAATGCATATAGAGTATTTAGCATAGTTCCTGGAATGCAATAATAGTCACAATTTATTGAGTAATTTCTATTAACACTATTGAACGTTGTTCCAGTGTCTTCATTTTTTCTTTCAATGGCTCATTGACATAGCATCTACCTAACTTGCCATTCAATTCTACATCTTTGTTTTTCATATTATAAGTATTGTCACGCTGAAACTGCCTTCTCATATACTATTTTATTGACTACTATTCCATTGAATACCGCCAGTTATTTTAATTTTATGAGGATCTGTGGTCCTTTCTATCTTTCTAAATATTATGATTCTATGTAGTAAATCACACAAAATATCAAGGAAGGGAAGGAGGGAGGGAGGGAAGGAGGAAGCAAGGAAAGAAAGAAAACACTAGGCATTGTAATCTCATTCATGGAAAAGGTAGTGAGGTAGGGAGTGCTTATAACCATGCAAAGGATAGAATCTTCAATGCCATAACTTATTTTGGTGCATCTCCAAGGAAATAGCTGGCTCAGTTATGCATCTGAGCTATAGCAAACGTCACCTGTCTTATAGGAGACAGCTGAGAGCTACAACAAAAGAGATCTATCACAGCTCTTCTTTTGTAGTTTTCTCTTTTACAGCATAAAAAACAGAGTCAGAGATTATTTAATAATTTCTTTGATACCTAGAATTTTTTGATGGTATAGTTGTTTAGCTGTATGGGTCACTAAGTGGAATACAAAGGAAGAAATTGATGAGAAAAAGTGCTCTTTTACATTAAGTTGCCTTTCGGGAACTAAACTATGCTGACCAAAAAAACCACATTCATATGAAAGGAATAATTTACCAATCAGATATAACTACAAGGTTATTTTCCTTCTATCTTATTTCCATGTGTCTCCTCAAAGTATTCCTACCAAAACCCCGCTCTGGTTATTTCCAGAATGAGAGAAGACAAAATCACTATCCAGGGCAGTTTACAAACTTTCTAAAGCAGATCTCAGTTTTCCTAGGTAAAATCTTACAAAGATACCAAATATATGAAATAAATAAAAGCTGTTTTTGTTTAAAATAGCATTTACTATTTAAAAAAATAAAGTACTAATATAAGAAATAAAACAAAAATGGCTCATAATTCCACAGTCAAGAATAAAAATACACAAATAAAATAAGCCTAATTAGGCCATATCCCACATACAGCAACTAGAAGGATGTGCAACTATGATGTACAACTACCTACTGGGGCTTTGGGGGAAAATAAATAAAAATTAAAAAAAAAAAATAAGCCTAATTAGGAAATCAAAATAATACAGAAAGGTACAAAATAAAAAGTCAAATCTTCTTCCCTTGCCTCCCTGAGCCATCTCCTTGAGGTTAACATTATTAGCAATTTCTTGTCATTCTTTTTTTATTTTATATCATTCTTGTCATAATTTTTATACATTCATCCAAATATGTATATCATAGGTAGTATTTTTCCAAATAAATTTATAAAATAAATTTCATATTTATTTGCACTAAAGTAAATCAGTGAGAATGAAGAGTCTGTTTTTTGAGCAAAAGTATAATGAGGGGCCTAGTGGTTAAGTTTAGTGCACTCCACTTTAGCAGCCCCAGGGTTGGTCCCTGGGGGTGGACCTACACCACTCGTCAGTGGCCATGCTGAGGCAGTGACTCACATACAAAATAGAGGAAGATTGGCACAGATGTTAGCTCAGGGCGAATCTTCCTTAAGCAAAAAAAGAGGAAGATTGGCAACAGACGTTAGCTCAGGGAGAATTTTCCTCAACGACAACAACAAAAAAAGTATATTTACTCAGATGTTATGGAGGACAATTGGAGATTCAAGAAATCTTAACTCATTTTATTTGGGTATTTTAATTTGGTTACTTAATATTACTGTGTTCAAACACATGAGCAGATGTACTGTAAACAGGTTTTAACAGCCTGCCTTAAAATCTCAAATACAGTAATTTGAGAAGTAATAAGAAGGTTTGGTTTCAAAGTTGAACTACTAATAATACATAGTAGTTGGTTGAGTCCTTTATTTATGAATATAAGTCATGCAAAAAATACTTGGACCTTTCAGCAAGCACTAAGCTGACATTTCACTTCACTTTTTGTTGTACAACTAAGAAGGCATGCCGGAGGTTGGTGGTCCTCCCTGCTGCTCACCAAGGAAACAGAAGATGTGCTTCTGTGCCCAGCATGATCACAATCTCACAATTTTCAGTACTTTCTGTTCCTTTTCTTGCCTCTTCCCTTCCTCATCCACTTCATCTATCACTACTACTCTATTGCAAACAATGAGGTAGAGAGAAATATTTTCAGTTCTAGTCTACACAACACCATCTTAGAGTTCCCAGTTCTAGAGATTAGAGCCAGCCCTCTATTCTCGTACTCTCTGTGGAACATAATTTGTTGAACTCTAGAGTTTCCCAAATATTTCCCCATAATTCCCAAATATTACCCCCTCCCCAACTATTTTCAGAAAGGTCACAGCATTTCTATCATAAAGTCGAGAAGGATCTGAGGATAGGAGTAAAAAGGAGATCAGAGATATAAAATGACAAAACTGTGTAACTTAAGACTGGAACACTAAATGTCACATGTGCCTACTTGACAAGAGAAAGACAGCTTTCTCCTGTAAGCTGCAAACGGTTCTGACTTAAAAAATACCTTTTATATCACATTTTCATAATATATATCTCTGTCATGAGATTTTACATTATGCTAAATGAGATTCCAATGGTCAATCTGTATTTACAAGCATGGTAGCATTCTAAACTCTTGGTAATCTTTTACTCTTAGACATCATATTGATAATTTGTGAGTAAGCTTCTCTTATAAATAAGCTCTTATCTCTTGGCTTGGTTCACCATGTAGATAGGAGTATGCACAAACAAACATGTAGCAATGTTGTGGTCAATTTTATGTGTGAACTTGGCTAGGCTATGGTGCTCAGTTGTTTGATCAAACACCCATCTAGATGTTGCTGTGAAAATTACTTTGTAGATGTGATTAACATTTACAATCAGTTGACTTTAAGCAAAGGAGATTACCCTCCATAATGTGGGTGGGCCTCATATGATCAGCTGAAGACCTGAAGAGGAAAAAAACTGCGGTTTCCTGGAGAAGAAGGAATTCTGCCTCAAGACTGTAACACAGAATCCCTGCCCAAATTTCCAGCCTGCCAGCCTGCCCTACAAATTTCAGGCTTGCCAGGCCCCACAATCATGTGAGTCAATTCTTTAAAATAAATTTCTTTACATCTATCTATCTATCTATCTATCTATCTATCTATCTATCTATCTATCTCTCATCTATCTCCTATTGGTTCTATTTCTCTGGAAAATCCTGAATGACACACATATCAAATATCTGCCAATAAAATATTCAACAAATATTTGTTGAGTGCATGTGCCAGACACGGTTCTAGGTGCTGGTGATAAAACAATAAAACAGACAGGTTAATTACCGAAAGCCAAAAGGGTACGTAATTGATCAAGGTTGAGGGGCAGACCTAAAGGACCTTAGATTCAGGGAGCTTTGGGTTCAGATTCCAGTGATGCCCTTCTCAGTTACACATTATCCTGTATTCAACTGGGCAGAGGATCTGAAAAGACATTTTTCCAAAGAAGACATACAGATGGCCAACAGGTACATGAAAAGATGCTCAGTATCCCTAATCATCAGGAAAACGCAAATCAAAACCATAGTGAGATTATCACTTCACATTTGTTAGGATGGATATCATGAAAAAAATAAAAGATACGTGTTGATAAGGATGTGGAAAAAGGAGAGCACTTGTGCCCTGTTGGTAAGAATATAAATTGGTGCAGCCACTTTAGAAAACAGTACGGAGGTTCCTCAAAAAAGTTAAAATAGATCTACCATAGATCCACAATAGATCTACCATATGACCCAGGAATTCCACTTCTGGGTATTTATCCAAAAAAACCAAAAACACTAACTTGAAAAAAAATCTGCTTCCCATGTTCATTGCAGCATTATTTACAATAACCAAAACATGGGAGCAACCTAAGTGTCCACTGATGGATGAATGGATAAAGAAAATGTCTATATATGTATGTGTGTGTGTGTATATATATATACACACACACACATATATATACATATATATACACACACATATATATACATATATATACACATATACACACACATATATATATACACACACACAAAAGTAATTGAGACACGATAGGCATTCAATAAAATATACATAAAAATCGATCACTAAGCTGAGTAAGAATGGGGATAAAGTGGTGGGTTGAAAAGTTTTGTTTATGAGTATAAATTTTTCTATACTACTTGATTTCTTAAGCCATGGGAAGGTATTGCGTTAGTTTTAAAATTTTTAGGAGAAAAAGAGAAATTTGAACATTCTGCTCTGGAATGAGGCAATAAAATGCAATAGTAACAATAAAATTACAGCAATACTATAATAATTGTGAGCAAGGGCATGCATCACTGATGAAATATGCTATTTATCATTTTTAATATTGCTAGAAGTCACTCAGGATTTACCTTTAAAATTTTTATGTTCATTACACTGAATTCTACACCAATATTTACTCAAGTAGAAGCTGACTTAAAAGCAAATCAGACAATCTTCCAGCCCCGTTGGAAACTGCTGCCATGAAACAATGGCGAAAAGAATATTTTCTCTGAAATGTGACCACCTGAGCCACAACAGCTATGCACTATCCCCAATGTTTTTGAAGTTGGTTTGATAACTCTTCACCCACTGCTAAAACCTCAGAGAGAATGCCAGTCCATACTCCCTAGCTGCCTGCAAAGAATATAAATACCTTTGAGTACAATCTCAAGGGTGAGAAAAATCCTCCTTTGTCTCCAAATAATTTTTTCCATTGGCTTATGACAGAGCCCAACAGTCTTTCTCCATTCGCTTCGAGTCCCCCTGCTAAAGGCAAAATCAATGGAACCTACTGTGAAAACGATATATTAAACCTGAGAAAGGAGGGACACGGTCACTGACGTGTAAGGACAGCGCAGGTGTGACAATCGTTTCAAGAAAGCAAAGTCCCAAATGACCCCAAACTGCGTATATTTTCTTTTGGTTGGTGGTGGAGAGAGTGTGGGTGGAGGGAAAGAAATCAAAGGAGGGGAAAGATATGAAACCGTGCCTCTTCTAGATAGGACAAGGCTGTGTAGGATTTCATAGTGAGACGTATGAGAGGCCACAAAAAAACTGCCTCCCTAGTCAAAAATTCTGTTCTCTACCAAGAAGTAAGAACTTAAATTTCAATCACTTCATAATTTTACAAGGGTTAGCCTTAACCGAGAATGATAACTGTATGAGCTTTTTTGTCCAAATTGCAAAGAGATATACTGTTTCCTTCTGATTATGAATGTAAAGCTCATTATAAACCTACATTCTCCTGGTAAGTTTTTCAGAAAACACAGAAAGTGAAAATCTCTCAAACTATATTACCACTGACTATATTTTGATGTACGTCTTCGTATGATCACACACTCTCTCTCTCACACATGTACACACACACCTACTATGTGGAACTGTATAAGTCTGAAAACAAGGCCAAGTTCCCTCCACCATAAAAAATAATTCATGTTTCAGAAAAGGAGGCTCCATATATTCTTGTCTTCACTTTATCATATTACTAGATGCTCTCTCAATCATCACATTTTGAACAAGAAAGTAGAGTTTGAAGAAGACACATTAACCTGAAATAACCTCAATACAAAGTATTTAGGTAATTATTCCTAGTGGTTATGCCTTCATAATTATAAACATTACCTATTATAAATAAGATTTTTGAAGATTGCTTTAAAAAAGCTATACTATAAGTGTTTACATTGACAAAATCATGAATATATACCTATGGGAAGAATGAAAACAACAAGTATCTCAGTGTTATGTAAATGCATTTAAAAAGTGCACTAACTCAAGCAACATAAGGCAGTGCCTGTGGACATATGTGAAGAGTCTGAATAAAATTGTTTCATAATAATGGAAAAATATTTCTAAAGTAATATTTTAATAATTGTGATTTTAACTAATAAATTAATTACTATAGTTAGATATTTGACTATTTTATCTACATCCCTAAAATTTCATATGCATAATTTGGGCTACAAACTTTTTTTAATAATATTTTTATTCAGATGTTTAAGGATTACCTTATACCAGGATTTCTTGACCTAGACAATATTGACATTTTGGGCCTGATAATTCTTTGTTGTGGGGGGCTTCCCTGTGCCTTGTAGGATGCGCGGCAACTTTCCTGACTTCTGCCCACTAGATGCCAGGAGCCTCCCCTCAGTTGTGACAACCAAAAATGTCTCAGACACTATCGATGACCCGTGGGAGCAAGATCACTACTGGTTGAGAGCCACTGCCTTATATTTAAGGTTATCTCATATTTGGGCATATGTGGCATATGTTTTTTGTTTTTACAAAATTGGATCCTAAGGACACAATTTTGTAACCTGCTTTCTCTTTTTTTTTTCTTTTGAGGAAGATTGGCCCTGAGCTAACATCTGTTGCCAATCTTTCTCCTTTTTTCCTTTTTTCTCCCCAAAGCCCCAGTAGATAGCTGTATGTCATAGTTGTACATCCTTCTAGTTGCTCTATGTGGGACACCGCCACAGCATGGCCTGATGAGTGGTGCATAGGTCCAGGCCCAGGATCCAAACCTGCGAACCCTGGGCCACCGAAGCAGAGCACACTAATTTAACCACTACACCACAGGGCTGGCCCCTGTAACCTGCATTTTCAATTGACCCATATAATGGCTTCCAATTTCTCAATATCGTAAATAAGGCCTCAGTGAGTTTGTACATAGATTCCTTTAAATTTGTTCAATTAGTTCCTTATTTTTTAAAGATAATTCTCTAAAGAGAACTCATTTCAAATTTTAATAGTTTAAATATACCTGAAGTCAAAGGACAAAAAAGCAGTAAAACACAATATGAAGTGAAAAATAAACATATGTTAGGTTACCTATCATTTTTGGTTTCTACGTACATCACGCTTCTATTAGAATAATTAAGAAATAACCTGCTAATAAGATTTATTAAAAAAAATTTCTAAATGACTAAAAGTTTTGCTTTTTTATCACTATCCTGAGCTTCTTTTTCAAATCAAGACAATAAAATAAACCCTTCAGAGACCCACAATGTACCAGAACTGTATTGCTTCTAGCATCTTTTCCTTTATAAACTGTATGTGGTAATTCAAAAACAAAACAAAAAAATTATTGTCAATCAATGATTTAAAGGTATTTTATTAACAACTGTCATAAACTATTTTAAAAGAAGGCTTTGAGACTCTTGCTCTAGAGAATTTCAACTAATGTGTTTAAAAGATTTTAAAAATTGATAATTGCATTTATATATTGTTTATGGATCTTGGAAGGATACACAAATAGTTCACCACAATCAGACTGAAGAGTTGTCCAAAGCAGCTTCAATTAATTGCACCTACAAAGTTTAATTTCTTTAAAGCACTTTCTAGAACAAATATGTGAAAACATTAACATTTATTAATTCCGAGTGCTTGAATACATGGGAGTTCATATATATATTACTGCTACTCTTTGAAATATTTTATAAATTTTACATAATATTTTTTAAAAAACCAACTCAATTTAACAGGAGGCTGCAAAGAGTCTTCTCATAAGAAATCTTACAAAATTTCTCTGGAATCAATTTTGTTTTTCCAATAAATGAAATGAGTAAACAAACTTATTTTCATAAGTTTTCTGTAATTGGAATGTTAGGTGATGGATTTTGTTTTCAAAAGACCTGGGTTTGAAGCCTCAATTACTTCTACTTACTTTGTATTGTTTGTATAATCACCTAACTGTTCTATGCCTGACTTTTCTCATCTACAAAAGAGAAATTGTGATAATATCTACTTCACAGGGCTACTGTGAGAATTAAATGAGGAAATGTTTATGAAAATATCTTCTAAATTATGAAGCCATACTATACTATCTAGTTGCATAAACTATTTATATACTTTTCCTTGGGATTTAAAACAGGTTAAGAATTACAGTCTATGATTCCTCAATGTTGAGCATGGTCCTTTTTTATCTCAGTGTTCATAAAACAATCTTAATGAATAACCACTGGTACATAAAATGGCAGAAACATAACCAACTGTCCCTTGTTCTTCAACAAATACCTACTTATCTGCACTCTGTTTGAAGGCAGAGAAGGACTTTGGTGCTCAGCATAAGGTAGGTGATTTGTTGAAGGAAAATCTATACAGAAATTTAAACTTTCCATAGTATTCTACATCATTTGATGCTAACAATATCCCTGTGGTATAGGAAAGAAAGATCTTAGTATACTCATTTTAGAAATAAGGACATAGGAGTGTACAAAGTTAAGTGACTTGCTTAAAGTAGTCGTAAGATCATGCCTAGTAGTCGAGCTTCTGCGTTTATAATGAAATACTTCCATTATTATCATTGTTTCTTACTAGGCCAATTGTGGAAAGCCACATTTGTAGCCATCCTTTAACAGTTATCAAGTTCTAGATTAAGAAATATCATCATAGCTACAACACAGAAAATAATTACTTTGCTCAGAACCACAGGGCCCAGAAAAGAATCTGACGCATAACATGGAGATTGGACATGTCTTATGGCAGACATTGTGCTAAGTGCTTCACATGGAAAACCAAAGGAGAATCCATTCTATGAGATACATGTTACCAGTACTCCCATATTATACAAAGGAAAACTGTGGGACAGAGATTAAGTAATTTCTGCAAAGTCACACAGTTAGTAAGTAACAGCAGCAGGATTTGAACCTGAGCCGGCATGCCAGGGGAGCCCAAGTTCCTAACCATGATTTGTACCACACACATTTAACTGGTATTCTATAATAATAGTTTATGTTTACTGTATCAGAATAGGATTAATTCACCTTTCCTCATGAAGATAAAAGATCATCCAGCAGCATCTTCTAATTGATCCTTATCCTTCAAAATTTATTTTCAAATCTTCTGATTCACCAAAGAGAAAATCAATTTTCAATATTTTCTTAATAAATAGAAACATTCTTTCCATTACAAAAAGAATGTTTTAGTCTTTTAATAATTAAACCTCAATACGATTTTCTAACCAATTCTCTGTGTATGGTCATACCAATGTAAACTTAAATAACTAGAAAACGTTATTGATCTTTTAGTGGAGTAAATTTTAATTTACTTTTTAATTCAACAGAAAATATTGCATAAATAATGAAAAGATACAGAATTTATTAATACAATATGTAAATGATTCTGGCAATTTTATCGACAACATAGTTGTTAGGCCTTAACTATTTGATCACATTTTTGTTGAATAAAACTGGGTGCTATTTGCCACGAATTCTGCTAAAAAAGGACAAAGTTGGGTTAATCCATGGATATTTAAGAATTATTTTAGTAGTTTGTTGGCTAATGGTTGCATTCCAACATTTAAAAAAGTTAAAAAATAGCTGAGATTTTTGCTTCCAGAAACTTTACCTAGCAGTCTAGTATAATTGTGTAGTCTTATAGTAATAGTCCTATGTCCTTTATTTTTTTAGAGTATGTACAAAGAGAGAGTATATACAAATTAATACTAATTAGCAAGTAAAGCAACACATATTTTCTCCTTAGATTTTATGAATGTTCACATGTAATTTGCTCCTAAACAAATTTTAGTCAGTTACAACACTGGGAGAATTATTTTAATTTTATGGTTATAATAGAAAAAAAAAGAATGACAAAAAGCCCCTTTGGAATTCAATCATAGAAAGGAAAGCTTCAATTACTTGGAAGGTCTTTGGCACGGTGAGATAGATATACAGAAAATAAGAGGCAGACTTGGGTCATCATTAAATGTAATCCCATATGGCTTTTCCTCCTCTAAGCTCCTGCTACAATTCAATTACATAGACTATGAGCTGCAAACCAATAATTACAAACACACATACACCCACAAATGAGAGATAACTATGCTAAGTGAAATGTAAACTGACTTTTAATTATTCATTAATAGTAATTTAGAATATTAGTGGCATGACACAATGTTCTCCTCAGGGTCCATATATACAAGGAATTCACCTTACAGACGAAAACCCCACTATTAAAAGGCCTGTTAGGCTCAAGTTATATAATTCTTCTTGAACAGGATGGGGTTCAATAAACCTATATCATTCTAAATGTTAATTTACATTCAAGGTTAAATGGCATAAAGTACACTGTGCACAGAGCAGTAGCCAGCACATAGTTAATATTTGCTGGCGATAGCTGTTAGACAAACACCATCCTATGGGCATTTTTTCAGCTACATATGTCAGAATTAACTTAAGAGCAAGAACTAATTCAGAATATAGAGAGGCACAATCCACTCTCAATATTTTTAAATTAAACAGTTGATCATGAAAGATTCCACTATGAGCTAAAAGATCTATCTCAATCCAAGGCCCTAGGCAGCCACTACCCATTGAATGGAGTTGACAGGCAAGATGGAAGTTATCTACCATTTATGACATATGACCTGGTCTTTCCCCAGAAATCTGGATCCCAGTTAATGGCTTCATCATACATCCCATTAGTTAAGCTAAAAAGATGGGCGCCACCCTTGAACCTCTCTTTCACGTGCCCTCCCATATTCAATCATATCTCCTGTGAATTGCCTTCTAAATATCAAACCTATCCCCTTACCTCCATCCTCACCAGCAGCACTTCAATACAAATGTGCAATTGCTGCCTATGATCCTTACCTATCCCTTCTAACTCTTCTCACTGCAACCAGAGCATGTGCTTTGAAGAGCACCTCTGATCTTCTGGCCACCACCATCCTAGCTCAACCCTGCACAGTTTACGTTCCTCTTCATCTCTAACACACGCCTTTATCTGTAACAAGACCTTCCATTATCTGGTCTTTCAGATATGTTCCAGCCTCAGGCCATAGGCTTTCCCTCTTCCCCCAAGGCACTCCAGCCACAGTCCCTTCTTTTAGTCCCAGGTACTCACCCTCCAGGTAGCCTCCCGTTACAAAGCCTTGGACAGTCTCTTTCCTCTTCTCCTCACTGTTAAACACCTACTTTCTCTTCTGAGTTCCACTACACTGTCACTCCCTCAGGACTCCTCTCACACCCTTCTTTATAGATTCTTGTGACACTGTGTACACTTGCCATGGGTTTAATTTTACTGCTCCTTGAAGACAGGGGTTGTATTTCTGGTGTGCTTGTTCATATTGTATCCACAACACCTAGTACAGTACCTAGCAATAGTAGATGCTCAATAAATCCTGTTTGAAAGCTATATGAATGAATGAATGAGTGAAAGAAGGAATAAACTGATGCAATTATCCATAGTAGAGCATCACATCCTTGACAGAGCCAGTATTATAGAAGATTTGATTTCTAATTCAACAGAGATTTGTTTGGTGCACATGGTATTCTGTTCATTTGATACTGTGTATATTTGTTCAGTATGGCAAATAAATTACTAATTTAGCTGCAGTAATAATCACGTGTGAGTATGATCAAAATCCCAAAATCTACACTAACCACTTAAAATCTATATTGAGTAAATTTATATCAATTCCCAATCAATTAGTGTTTCCATTCCACTCATTTAATTATTCCAACAATTATGAGATTTTAGAACAATACAGGAAGCTAAACAACAAAAAGAGTTCTTTTAAAAATTTTCAGGGCAAAGAACACATAATTTTTCATCAACTGAAGTAGCATGACGCTATCCAAAAGTTGTAGAACTGTGAATACCAAAACTCCACATAGTACAAGTTTCTTCTAGGAGGATAATTCTGTTCTCCCCTTTATGATAAATGAGAGCTAGCATCCACATTTATGCAAGTATGTAATATTTGCATAACCCACTAGTCTTTGGATCTCAAGTGTCTCCTCTTCTCTCTCACTTTAAATGACAGCCTACCTAATGCCTATGTTGTTAGTATTTGAGGGTTACAGTATAAAAAATTCAACTGACATTTATATACAACTTCTTCATCAAATAACAAAACTGAATGCTACAGCACATTCCCATTTTATTTCTTAACGTGTTGTTTTCCAGTTTTGCAAACAACAAAAAATAATACATTTAAAGAAATTTCCATATGCTCCAAAATATTGGAAAATATAAGGCTACTTATTTATTTATGTATTTATTTATTGGTCAGTGTTAAAGTTCAAAGGGGAATTTAAATACAGTTGTCTGAACTGTTCTAGGAGTTCTTGAGTATTTTCATACAAATGCTACCCATATGAGTCACTTCAAGTCAGCAATAAAGTAGATAAGCCACAAATATGTAATGTGTATTTCATAAAATATGTATCTATTGTATGTAACAGTTATCACCAAAGCCCCATAAAATACAATCAATAATTAGCTCTTTTTAAAGTCAGGGCAGTACAGACAATGCAAGGACTGATGGGAAGTCACAAAACATCATTTAGAGTTCCAGCCTGGCCATGAACTCATTATGCGACCTAGAATGAAATACTTAGCCCACTTCGATGTTGGTTTCCAGATACATAGGTGAAGGATTTGGGCAATGTGCTATCAAAGAGTCCTTGCAATGTTTATGATCATAAAGATACTTAAGATATGGTGTATTCCAGTGTCACCAGGGTAAGACCTCTAAGGATAACTTTCTTTAGTGCATGAAGAATGGTAAGGCAAGTTTTATTACTGCTTTCTTAATCTATGCTAAAATGCCCATACTCTCTTCCTTTTCCAATGTGGCTATTTCAAAAAATTCCATTTTTTGGAAAGACATCCCATGCACATGGATTGGAAGAATAAACATAGTTAAAATGTCTATATTACCTAAAGCAATCTACAGATTCAATGCAATCCCAATCAGAATCCCAATGACATTCTTCACAGAAATAGAAAAAAGAATACTAAAATTCATATGGGGCAACAAAAGACTCCAAATAGCTAAAGCAATCCTAAGAAAAAAGAACAAAGCTGGAGGCATCACAATCCCAGACTTCAAAACACACTACAAAGCAATAGTAATCAAAACAGCATGGTACTGGTACAAAAACAGACACACAGATCAATGGAACAGAATTGAAAGCCCCGAAATAAAACCACACATATATGGACAGCTAATTTTCGACAAAGGAGCTAAGAACATACAATGGAGAAAGGAAAGTCTCTTCAATAAATGGTGTTGGGAAAACTGGACAGCCACATGCAAAAGAATGAAAGTGGACCATCTGCTATCGCCATTCACAAAAATTAACTCAAAATGGATCAAAGACCTGAAGATGAGACCTGAAACTATAAAACTCATAGAAGAAAATATAGGCAACACACTATTGGACAGTGGTCATAAAGGAATCTTTTCGGATGACGTGCCTAACCAGACTAGGGAAACTAAAGAAAAAATAAGCAACTGGGACTTTATCAGGTTAAAGAGCTTCTACAAGACAAACAAAACAAGAATCAAGATGAACAGACAACTCACCAGCTAGGAGAAAATATTTGCAAAACATATATCTGACAAGGGGTTAATCTCCATAATATATAAAGAACTCACAGAACTGAACAACAAAAAAAACAACCCAATCAAAAAATGGGCAGAGGAAATGAACAGACACTTCTCCAAAGAAGATATACAGATGGCCAATAGGCACATGAAAAGATGTTCAACATCACTAATCATCAGGGAAATGCAAATCAAAACAACACTAAGATATCACCTCACGCCCCTTAGAATGGCTACAATCACCAAGACAAAAAACAACAAATGTTGGAGAGGATGTGGAGAAACAGGAACTCTCATACACAGCTGGTGGGAATGCAAACTGGTGCAGCCTCTATGGAGAACGGTACGGAGATTCCTCAAAGAATTAAAAATAGAGATACCCTATGATCCAGCCATCCCACTACTGGGAATCTATCCAACGAACCTGAAATCAACAATCCAAAGAGGCTTATGCACCCCTATGTTCATTGCAGCATTATTCACCATAGCCAAGAAGTGGAAGCAACCCAAGTGTCCCTTGACTGATGATTGGATCAATAAGATGTGGTATATATATACAATGGAATACTACTCAGCCATAAAAAAAGACAAAATCGTCCCATTTGCAACAACATGGATGGGCCTGGAGGGTATTATGTTAAGTGAAATAAGCCAGAAAGAGAAAGACAAACACTGTATGATCTCACTCATATGTGGAATATAAACCAACAAATGGACAGAGAAGACTGTATTGTGGTTACCAGGGGCATTGGGGGTAGGGGGTGGGCACAAGGGGTGAAGGGAGACATATATATGATGGTGGACAAAGACAAAGGTACAACCCAAAATTTCACAATGTTTTAAACTATTTAAACATCAATTAAAAAAACAAATTCCATTTTTATTGACTTTTTCTTCTCTTAAAAAAATCTTTCTTACCTACCTACCTACTTACCTATTGGGATCAAATCATACATCTACTGAAAATATTATGTTATTACCATGTTATGGTTGAGAATTTAAACATGCAGATGAAGAAGTTCAAAGTTATGGTTCCCACAGCAACTCTAACTCAGCCTATTTGAAGTATATATGTAATATCTTCTTATTAGCAGATATGCAGTAAAATGCATGCCTTAATATATACTGTTTATGCAGTCTACATGAATTATTCTTGCTATGGGCACCATAAACTTTGAATATTCTTTCAATAACTTCAATTCTTAGTTGTAATTTTGCATCAACATAAGGCCGGGGCAACATTTTTGTCAGAGTTGTTCACATCTCATATTTCTTTGGAGGAGACACAATAACACAATATAGAGCATAATAACAGGAAACCAGAATATATTTATGCCAATGTATATTGAGGCATATGCATATGATTATGCTTTAAAATTGTCCTAGGGTGCACATAATCACATGTGTTCCTGGGATAGAGAGATAAACAGTGGTATTTTGGCTTAATGTCAATATTAAGCAATAAGCACAGTACGAAGTTAAGACTTTAGAATGTGATTTTTTTCACTAAAATCCTAGAGCTTCATATTTTTGATTTCTAGGTTACACATAAATATAAAGACCATGCCAGTCAGATGGTAGAAATTAGTCCCTGATATACATGTCCCAGAGAGGTCTGATTCCAAATGGACCTAATCATATTTGTGATTACCTGATAGCCCAACACCTGGTCTGAAACCAGACGCTCCACTGTGAGCCCATCTGAATAAACGAAATTTTTTAAAACGAAAATATTCCGCATGGATCTGGAAAAACTTGTTAAAGTCAGGCCAATATCTGACAAGTTAATCATTACAGTGGACTCCAATCCACATGCTGCCAGACACCCAACTATGAAGCAAAGTGATGAGACCATGGAGAATTGGAAATGCTAACCAAGGGCGGTTCCTCTGACTCAGTCAACGTGCTCAGCAAATTATTAGCTTATAATTAGTGACATTATTCTGTTTAATGAACTCCATGATGGTGATGTCATAACTATATCCATGAGATAATTTATGGATTATTTTAGATAGTTAAATATGAAAAGTATTCAGGTTATTTGGGTTATATGCTTTCTAAGCCTTGTTCTTGCTGTATTCTCCACTATAATTAAACAAATTAAACTGAGTAAATTCAAGTGGCTGAAGGAAAACATCTGCAATATATCTATTACAAAGAAACCCATACCAAAAGTGAGTGGGAGACCCTATGATATTGTATGCAGACCTGAACACTCTCATCACGCCTCTTTACTGCCATTTCAGCACGGTCTGGTGTTGGAATGTAATTAAGGACATGAGCCTTCTGGGCCCAGCACAAACGCCAAATTATTGGGTAACATCATCTGAAAACTCCAGTTTCTGCAACTTAAAATCTGAAATGATATTTGTGTTTTCTTCCTCACATGATTATAGGAGGAAGACGATGTATTTTCCAGTATTTTAGAATTCATAAAAAAATAATATAAAATACGATGAGAACAATTCTGAGATTTTGAATTTATTTATAATAAAGATTGCAACATATTGCCAACTCTTGTGACAAAATCAAACCCTGCATGGTAGAACATTCCTAAATCCTACTGTAATTTAACCAGATGCACTTAAAATCACTACATTTCACATTGGTTCCATAGTTATTCATTCTTACCCATTTCATACAACATATTCTATTGGTCTCAAATAACAAGTTTTTAGTGGGCAAGGACTGTATCTATTCAATTTTCTCTCTGTAGGGTCTAGTTCTTGATACAAAGAGATACTTAATAACATGCTTCTGAAGAGCCAGATGATGATGAGATAATATGTACTCAAAATAAGACAAACTGAACATTCAGTACCCATAGCCATGTAAATCTATGATACAAGAAATAACCTTAAGATCTGAACTTAAATCCTCTATACATCCCATTCTCAGTAAACTGGTTGACAACTATGTACGTATGACACCAACATCATATGTCACTCGGATTGTAAGTATAACCCAAGACAAATTGCACTTCAAGGATCTTTAAGAAGGATTTTTAAATGGGTCAGCACACTTAAAATTTTTTATGACATTTAAAACAAACCCAGGTCTTACCCCTTTTTTAGTGGTAAATATAAGAAATAGTATATTCTATGGAGAGAGAGATAGATAAGTAGGTAGATAGATAGGTAGGTAGGTAGGTGGATGGACAGATAGATAGACAGACAGAAGATACAGAGATAGATCTCCTCAACAGTTGAAAAGAACCAAGCTGTAAAAGCCTTGAAAACTCTTTCATTTACATAGGTGATAGTGACTTTAAAAGTATAACTTTTTATGAGTTAATCATTTACAATCTTTCACATCTTTATAATACAGCAAGAAGGTTAAATGTTATAATATCTTCTGCAGTTATGTGAATTCAAGGGGCTGCTATTCTATAGTTGTAAATAAAATTCCTTTCTGGCTATGCTTAATAATTATACACTTTATGCCATTCTTCCTTTAACTCAAGTATATTGTTCTGTCAACTTCCAGCTTCATATTTTTAAAGTTTATATTGGAACAAGTTTCATTCCAGTTTGATTTGTGACATAGATAACATCGTAAGCTACTTTTCTACATTGCTTCTTAAAAGCCATTTCCATTCCTGCACAGTATACAGATTAAGAAAGTTACACATAATGAGTAATGTGCCACTATAATTTGAAAATATTCATCTTGTTCATGTTCTCCAGCTCCTACTAAAAGATTTATAACACCACTGAAACAGGAATTGATGAATTCATCACTGTCTGGGGCATTTTGATCATCATCAATAACATAATTTTACCCTTAAATAGGATTTCAATTAAAGCATATTTTTCACAGTAATTTTATTTTAACATAAAAATGGGCTTTTGTACCATGAATCATTAACCCACTGGATGCCAAAAAGAAAATTATGCTGTCTCTGAAGTTCTACACCAGAAAAATAACAGACTCTCTCTCTTCTATCTCACAATGCCCACAGGTACATTTCATAAAAAGTTACATTATTATATTTTCATCATGGAAAATGAAAAGTAATATACTTTCACAAAATAACAGAACCATAAAAGGTTTATCAGATGAAAGTGATGACACATCCAAATATACCACCTCCGCTTCGACAGTGTGCATTTTACATGCAAAGAAAACATTTTCACCTAAACAAAAGTAACTTGTCATATCATTATAAAACATCAAAAACAATCTTAAGAAATCCTGTGAAATTTATACATGGTATAAAAAATACAATGTATTTTATGATAATCCTCCTAGTCTAGCCATCTCATTCATTTTTTCCTGCTCTCACTATTAGAATGTCCAAAGAACACAAACTTCTCCCACAACACAATACAAAATTGCTTCTCTAAAGATAAATAAAAATTCAAAAATTATTTTGAATCTATAGTATAATCATTTTATTATAAGGAAGCCACTCTCATTTTTTTAAGCTTTAGAGCATACAGTCCATCCTGTTTTGCCATTTACTTAGAAATAAGCCAAAGTATTTTACTCCTTGTTTAAACCACAACGAGCTCATTGTTTCTCAGTGACTAAGTCTAACTCCTTACTAAGGCATATGTAAGAGGCTCGGTTCTAGCTTCTCGCTTTGCCGTGCTCTCTACTTCTGCCCACTAAAGATTTCTCTGTTTCACCAGCACACTGTGTCTTTGTATGCAATTCCCTCTGCACGTTCTCCCCTTTCCACCTAGAAAATATGAACTGATCCTTCAAAATCAAACTCAAACCCTGTTTTCTTGTGCAGTCTTCCCTGACTTCCTTGGATAATTGCTTCCTTCTGTATGACTCCCTGGGTCTTTATACAGACCTCTAAGATAGCGTTCACTTTATACTCTACTTATTCATTTACTTGTCTGTCTTTCCCACGTGAATGGCAGGCTCCTGGCGGGTAGAGCTCTTATTCATCCCGGTATCAAGAGGACCTCTTGAGATCCACTACATAGCAGACACTCAACAAAGCTTGTTAAGTAGATGAATGGGATGAACCACTGTAATCCACATGCTCTGTTTATTGATCTTAAGATGGTCAGCTCCAAACTGTGGACTTGCCAATTTATTTACAAACACCTATCTAATCTTTCTATTGTATTCAATTGTATGAGTGTTCTCGGGTTTGGTTCTCAGGTGTTTGACTTTCAAACTGAAGAAGAGATGAAATTTTTGACTCTAAGAATTCTGGGCGCTGAGCAACATTCAACTAAGAAAGAAGAGCAGTTAGGGAGCATTGGCCTGCATTGATCTCAGTTTCTTGGGTCAGGAACTCAAAGAACAAGTTTCTAATGACATTTCTGTGAAAATTCTAATGCCTAAACACAGCAGACAGAGAATAAAATAAGGCAGAAGCTGAAGAATAAAGAGAACGAAGTAATATTGGGGAACACTAGAGGGTGCAGAGACATGAAGTTCCCACAGGCATTAAGGTTAGCTTGGGTTAGTTAGGAGACCCAGCGTGTCATGATCTAGGTAGAGTGGTGAACCCTGAACACAGTGAGTTCTTTACTAGAAACGATCAGTGGGATTCTAAGCTCTGCCCTCTAACACCTGAAGTTTCCCGTGTCCTGGAAGTCTATATTCAGCAGACTCAGTTTGTGGCTTGTTAAATATGGCAGGGCTACGGCTGAAGTAATAATCTACGCATATCTATGTATTTGAAATGTTCTCTAGCCCCTCACACTTCTTTTCGAAGCAGAAACAAAGGCTCAGAGAAAACAAATGTGAGGCAAGAAAGATTACAGGCACACTTGCAGAGGTATTCTGTTCCAGAGGCTGGGGCTGGGGGAAGGGAGGTAGAGGGGTGCTTTACGCTGAAGAGGCAGGAGTGGAGGGACCAGAGGCCTTGAAAGGAAAGGAGGGTGAAGCACCTTGCATTGGGAGAACCTAGGAGCAGAGCGACCCAGCGTCCAGCTGGTTCCAAATATGCCTCCACCCCTACAACTCATCACCTGTGAGCAACCCGCAAGCCAATGGTTTCCTATTTCTTATCGGCTAATACTTACTAAAAAGTCTTTCATGTGTCAGGATTGTGCAAAACATTTCACCTACGTATTAATTCTTTCAATACTCACAATAACACTGTGAAACAGGCACTATTATCACGCCATTTCACAGAAAAGTGTGGCAGAGAAAGGTTCAATACCTTGCCCAAGGCCACAGAGACTCATATTCTTCCCTGAACACTGAGCGGGGAGCCTGACCACCTTGTGTGAGAACGAGCACACAAAGGGGAGACTTCCCCCACTCAGGAAGGAACTGAGCAGAAGACACTGGGGATTTCCCCCCGAGTCGGGCATTTGCAGCCCTGCCACCATGGAGTCTCTGTTTAGTCAATGCCCTCTTGAAACCACTGTGTGTCTGGGGAAATAATCACAAAAATAAGCACATTTTAAAAGTGTTTTAATCACTTCTAAACATTCTCAGTTTATTCCTATATTTCTAATTCAGTTCTAAGCTATCTCGAGGGAAAAAAGGGGATGTAGCTTTTGTCTCTCCCATGATGAGACACATGCTTTTTCATACTGTGATTAGAATGAGGCAGGTTTTGCAAGTCTGAGGTCGATTATAATAGCATATAAATACTAACACTTGTGAATAAATACCTTGGATTTTCCACTCATTCTTGGGAAAATAATGAAACCTGCAAAGGAGCTGTAATTCCTTGGAAAACAGATGTGAACTATCACATCATTTTTAAAAAACCGCATCGGTGTATATGCAAATAACCTTGCCATTCCTTCTAAGAATCAAGGTACCCAGATGTCATATTTCCACATAGCACTTAAGAGATTAGTCCTGGTAGAGTGAAATGCTCTGGAAGCCAAGGAAAGCAGAGGAAATAAGAACATAAACAAATTCAGTATGTGAATTAAGGTTGTTCACATGGAGTGCCATTCTATAATGTTTTTATGTCACAAATAAATTTAAGATTTTTCCACAAAAACTTTGTACAAACTTCAATTTCAAAATTATATCAAGGTTTAAAAACAGAAAACCCATTTTAAGGCTAAGCTGGTAATTATGTTAAAAACATTATAGTACATCAGGAAAATAATTAATATAAACAGGTTTCCTGGTACTATGAGGTACTTGGTACCTATAACCTGCATATTAAAATTGAACAAGTAAGCACTTAAATAACAGAACAATCAGACTTTGAGGATAACCAAATTCAACTAATTCTTGTTTCCACTATAAACAAACATTGAAATTACAGGTGGAATACAGATGACATTAAAATGAGGTTACAAAGTACTTAGGATTATGAATTTCAACCTATATTAATAAGAAGATTGAACACATCAGGTTACTGCTAAACTCCATTTAATTACTTACAAATTAATCAAGGACAATAAAGGAAATTATAATCTGAAAGACACTCATGAAAATACTACTAAGAACTGTCAAGCTTCAATTATCCATGCCAATTAAGAGAGCTGGCTAATCCTCAACTGTGGATAATTTAACAATTCTCGTTTCTAGCAAAGATTATATTTCTGTGCGTGACAGATTTACCTGAACAATCTGTTTTTCTCAGTTCAGTATTAAAAATAAGTTTTCCTTTCTTGCTAGATAATAATGCAAAACCAGCCAGGAATTTTTTAAAGTTTGAAATGGGTAAATTACAAAGTACATAATCCACATGTATAGTATGTAAAATCTGACTGTTGTTTAAAATCTTTTAATTAGCTTTTAAAATACATTTAATAAACGCATGTTAAGGTAAATAAATTGTGATAAAAATGAAAAAAGCTTAATTTTTTATATCACTTGGAAAGTGTCTCAAATTTAAGCCATATAAAGTGCCTTGTAAGTTATTATCATTTCATTTTACAGATAAAATTACAGAATATTCAAGAAATTACACGTGGAAGTACATTTGGTAAGTGAATAGATGCCCTATTTTAAAAAATTATTTTTAAAACTACCTATTACAAATATAGATCTTTTTGAGTTCTTTCTCTCTCTTTGGCTCTCAGTCTCATTCTTCTTTCTTTCAACAAATAGATACTACCAATAAAATTAATTAAATTAACTGCCTTCCAATAAAACTACCTACCAACAAAATTAGCTGCCAACTATGAGACAGGCTTTGTTAGACTCTTGAATATTGGTGTGGATTGCTGGTAAGATTCTCAATTATAATGTCATTTATTAAAATAATATTCAGCACTGGGGGCCGGCCTGGTGATGTAGTGGCTAAGTTCACATGCTCTCCTTCGGTGGCCCGGGGTTCGTGGGTTCAGATCCCAGGTGCAGACCTATACCCGACTCATCAAGCCATGCTGTGGTGGTGTCCCACACACAAAATAGAGGAAGACTGGTGCAGATGCTAGCTCAGGGACAATCTTCCTCACAAAAAAAAAATAATAATATTCAGTACCTAACAGAGAAATACAGCACACATAGGTAGTGACTAAGAGCACAGGTACTGGAACTTGAATATTGAGGGTGGAATCACAGTTCGCCACTTACAGCTGTGTAAGAATAGGCAAATTATTTAATTGCATGATGCCTCTAATTCTTCATCTATAAAACGAGAATAATATTAGTACTTACCTCTTAGGGTTGTTGTGAAGAATAAATTAGATAATACATAAAAAGCACTTGGAACCGAATCTGGCACACAGTAAATACTATTTGTTAGCTCTTATTACTGCAAAAATGTTTATTTTCAAATGGATAAATCTTAGGCAAGAGAAGGAAAAAAACTGCATTTTTTATTTAAGGGAAATGCCATATATTTCCCACAGTTTAAGCTTATGATGATGATGATTAAAACAATGACAAAAATATATATATTCTTTGAACAACTGGAGTAATGATTTTCAATTGGTTTTAGGGGTGAAAGGAAGAAAGAGGATACAGCCTCACGGAGACTTTAGAATATCTAGCCAACATTTTAATAGCAAGTTATACTTAGAAAATGAAAAAAGTTCATAATTGTAACATTAAACTATGAAACTTTATTGTAAAAGGGGGTAGGGTTAAAAAAAATAAAGATTTAGATCCAAAAAGCATATTATCACATCTGGCAATACCCAAACACCTACTTTACCTTGTTCTCATTACTACATCGGCAGAATAAACAGAAGCCCATTAACACAGCACTTGAAGTTGCAGGAGCGCTAAGGGCCAGCAGCAGGAAAGGCCAGCAGCAGGAAAGGCCCTAATGGAGGACCTGAGCTATGAGCAGAAGGGGCTGCAAGAGGGAACAACCGCTGGAGGCAGTGGTGAGGCAGCTGAGCAGAGGGGCCCAGCCCTCTGCAGGGCATGCAGGAGGAGGGAACCCTAGATGCACGTGAATGGAGCAGAAACACGGTCTGTTCTGAACCATCTATGGTCAGACCAACAAATCGGCAAACAGCCAGGGCAGCGGTCATCATCCAACAAACTCCTACAGAGCTCAAGGGCTGAGACAAATGGTGTCATGGAAAGTACACATCCAGGCTGCAGCTGCACCATCCTGTGGCCATAATGAATGGGCCTAACACATGGCCGGCTCTAGTTATTGTGATCTGAGGTTGAAAGTTAGAAATAACCAACCCAAAAGTTGTGCTGATTATCAACATTTATTTAACCTCCTTAAACCCTACCAAAATTTGTCAACTTGCAGAAAAATACTGATGGCCATCATTTGACTTCACTTGCTTAGGGTGATTCAAGTCTGTAGAATGAGAAATATATAATAGGTCATGGGAAACATCCTGACATCTCCATTCTACGTGGTTTCACCATAAACATCTCTGCCGTAAGCATTTTCACTGCAAATATTTGGCACATAACTAACTGGCTGTAAGGCAATTTTGCCATAAAACAGGAAAATTAACAAAAAAATAAAAATATAATCAATAACAACATAAAAAAGAATTTATTGCAAAAAAATTAAAATCCAAAAATTTGTGAATACATGTAAAATGTGTGCAGATTCATGGCCAATACTGCACAAAGAATAGATTTTATTTTGGGGACTGTACCTAAGCACTTGTCTCCCAAGTCTTTCATTCATAGTGTTACACATTTTGTTTTTTGCTTGTTGATTCACCTCCTCGTTCTGCATCACACTTTTTTTTTCTTTTTCACTCAAATTTCCTCCTTCATTAACAGAGGCATCAGTTTCCAAATACTAAGATGTATATTTGTAACTGAGCTTTGTACTGCGTTGTGATCGCGCTCTCCCGGAGCATTTGCAAACTATGTTATCATTTTCAAGTATAGAATGCAGCCTGGCTTTACGCTCTCTTATTATTTCACACTTGCAGTAGCTTTTATCAACGAAATGAAACCAAACTGTCAACTAGTTATTTTACCTTTTTTTATGGCAAAACTGCCTTATGGCCAATTAGTTAAGTAGTAAAAGTGTTTATGGCAAAAATGGTTGTACCAAAGCTGCTTATGGCGAAACTATCAGACGTGGACATTTCTACTTATGAAACTAAAAAATGTGCAGACATATTTTTTTCAAATAAACATGTTTTCATATGTGTTCACATCTGAATAGATTAATAGCAACAAAGTGTCAGGGAATACACAATGATTATATAGATACAACATAATCAAAAACATTAAAAGTTGTGTCCTCTTGAGTCAGAAACCCCCCATTTAAAAATATTATGTTTTAGAGAAGACTGCTTATTTAGAGATCTGGATGGTAAGCTAAACTTTAGAATTAAGAAATTCAGATTTAACTCTTTGTATCTTATATAAGTTTCCACGTTCTTTACAAAACCACTTCCTAATTCAGGGAAGTGACTCTTATTTGCAGTCTCTTTCCCAGTCTGTGCCATTACAAGCCTTATACTCAGTTCTCACTTTTATGTCTATCCGTGAATCCTGGACGTTGATAATTCTCACTTCCCAAAACAGATACTTGAGCACATGAGTCATCCTAGACTATTAAATTAGGAGTACACTATTGATTTAAGAAAAATAACTGACGGGTAAATAGTATAAGCTAATGTGCAGCTATTCCTTTGGTATTTGTCCCTCAGGTGGCACCATAAAGTAGGATCCTAAATATTCCAAGGAGGAATAATCTTGTAAGGGATTACAGGGGTGGGAATGGGGTATTGGGCATGGATACACTTAGAATGTCTCCATTATTTTCCAAATTAAAAAAGTGTGCATTTAAATATTACATCTGGACAATAAATTAAGATATCACCAAGGAAAGTAAACATATCACTTTAGAAGCATATTTACCATTTAAAAGTTATAAAAAAATAAGATAAGAACCAAATTCCCTTCGTTTGGGCTGCCAAACCTTTGCAAAACCTAAAAGTGTCCTTGGTAAAATGGTGAATATACTAACAGAATTAAATATCATTTTTAAGTCCAGGTTATGACATGTATGCAAATGCACACAGAACTCTATTTATCAATTTCAGGCTGCTATGAAAAGTGCTGAATTCCATCCTTTCAGGGGATAGAAAACATGTATAATAGCAATAGCCCCACAGCCCCATCTCCTCGTAGCTGGCTCTAAGAATAAAACAAAATCTCCACAATAACAAGAAAATGAATTTTCATTTTCAAAGGCAGTCTGTACCATCACTGGCTGTCCACCCAGCTCTTCTGAAGGCATTCAGACCCTTTACTGCAATGTCTCAAAAATCAATAGCAATTTATTCTCTCTTTGGACCCCAAGCAACAAAAGTAAATAATACTGTCACCTCCAGTCTGCCTGCAGAACATGGTCACAAAACAGCCTTGCCACTAAAATACAACCTTATGCAGCTCTTTATCTATGCTGGCGCTGCTGACTGTATTGGCTTTCATAGGGGACAAATACTTCAGCAGAGCCACACAAAGAGGTCAAGCTTTTGTACCTTAGCCAGACAGAATGCTGGGGCCTGAATTAAAAAGAAATCTTGACATCCACCTAAGCTTCCTGCTTCAATGATGTGGGTTTTACAGAAGAAAAATGAGAAAATTTACTTTTTCAAGATTATTAAAGCTAAGGGGAAAAAATAGATGAAAATATCATATTTCCTTTTTTTTCCCATAGAATTTTAAAAAATCATCAGGCTTTCTGAAGCAACCAGCTGAACCATAATGTTTTGTAACTAAAGTCTATAAGTAGTCAATTTTTACAACATCTGACTGATACAAATATTAATCTATAAGCAAACTAAGACTTAAAAAGGAAAGTTCTATTTTGATTATGCTCAACACAATAGGTGATATCAACATTATTAGTTGTACAAGACACTATGCACACTTTAGAATATATAAGATGGAATTTCAAAGCAATAGAAGGAATCTTAGGAATAATCTAGTAGAATCCAATTCATTTACAGATAAAGGAAATCAGGCCCCATATCTAACATCAGAAAACTAGTTAATGGAAGAAGCAGGACTCAACTTCAGTTCTGACATCCTTTTTGCTCCAGTTCTTACTGATGAAAAATTACTTATAAGTAATTTTGGCATACTTAAAGAAGAGCCAAAGTAGTTTTGATGAGAACATACAGTATACCAGCATCCCTCAGGTTATAATTACGCCTTAAGAGAAAAATCAAGCACTTTGGAACCTATATGTAGTAATTAAAATTTCCAATCATAGAAGAATTTATCAGTCACACTATGAACATTTATTGAATATTTGCTGTGTACTTATCATCAGCAGGAACTAAGAAAAAATATATACAAGTTTAAGAACTGTCAAAAAATTAGAAGATAATCAAATGTCAAATTGTATGGTTGAAGAATTAGCAGAGATCTGGTTAGGCGGGAGTGGGAGAGTAGGAGAGTTAAGTGAGGGAGAAGGGGCCTGCTCATATAGGTAGACCCTGGAAGGCATGTACTGAGGGTTGGGAGGTTCTGTGTGGGAGATGGGCTGGCCCAGCAGTGGGTGCCTGTGAAGAAAAGTGGAGAAGAAGAGTGGGGCCAGATGTTGGAAGCCCCAGAAAATCATGCAGAAAGACTTGAATTTGATATGGTTGAGACCCCAAATAACGTAGAGTTAAGCATTTTATCTTGGGAAAATCACTGTGGTTGTAATTTAGCTCACTACTAGCTCAAAAAAAAAAAAAAATTCCTTAAAGGTGGTGTCTTACTGGTCAGAAAAATATGACTTAATTTTCTAAACCAAAATGTTGTTTCTTTGAACTTTCATTTAGATAACCAAAGAACATATCATTGTGAAGAAACTGATTCAAGACTTATGATACTGGTTTTCTGGTAAAATTAATATCACTAAACTAAGGTAAGCAGGAAAATCTCTGAATCCCGAATTTTTATTTTGTGACATTAACCACTTCGGCAAAGAAAAATGAAAACCAGGATTGAGAGTTTTGATAAATCAGGTTTAAATTTTGTTCCTTAAAGAAGATACATCAAATTGATACATTCTACTGTCTATAAAAATATGAAGCATCTTAGGTTATTCATCAAAGCTAATTCAATATAAAATGTAAAAACAAACATCTTTTTCTGTTTTTTCAAGTTTTAGAAACTTTATAGAAAACTAACATTCTTTTCTCTTTTATTTTATGCATTGTAGAAAGTTTGGGAAAATATATATATCAATAAAACACAAAAATACAAATAATCACATGAAACTCTGTCTACTAGAGACGTCTACTGTAACATCTGGTGTAGGCCTCTTTCTGATTTTAAAAAAATCAAGTGAAGGGGTCAGCCCCGTGGCGCAAGGGGTTAAGTGTGCGCGCTCTGCTTCAGCTCCCCGGTGCGCACCGACACACCACTTGTCAAGCCATGTTGTGGCGGCGGCCCATATAAAGTAGAGGAAGATGGGCACGGATGTTAGACCAGGGCCTGTCTTCCTTAGCAACAAGAGGAGGATTGGCAACAGATGTTAGCTCAGGGCTGATCTTCCTCACGAAAAAAAAAAAAAGTGAAGATATAAATATTTTACCTATAATTTGGCAATACATATCAAATGTCATGAAATTACGGCATGAAAGTAACACAGCAACTCGACTTGTAAGAACTGACCTTAAAGAAAAAATTGTAGATGTGGACAAGGGTCTAGCAACAGGAATGTTCAATGCAATACTGTTAGCAAGAGTGAAAACTGGAAATAATCTTAGCCAAGTGCAAGACATTTAATAAGTAATTTACAAACATATACATTTTTTGTCATTATGATTTTTCTTTTTACACACATTTAGTCAATGCTCATCCATTTATTTTTCCGGTTGTCCTAATTTTTGAATAAATGTTCCCAGAATGTTTACAAATTAATTTACAAACACTGAATGATGGTGACTAGACTGACCCAAACATTAAGTGCCTTTGAGGCAGGAACTGTGTGTGCCTCGTATGCCCTTGTATCTTTAGTGCCCAGAGCAGTGCTTGGCACAGAGGAGGCAGTCGATACATACTTAACAGAATGAAAACAGAGTTAACTAGTCATTGGTAACTTATAACCACACACTTTAAAACAAAACAAAAATGGAGGAAGCTTATAATAAAGCATGATAAAATGTAGATTAAAGGGGCCTGCCCATTGGCATAGTGGTTAAGTCTGGCACGCTACACTTTGGCAGGGCGGGTTCATGGGTTCAGATCCCAGGTGTGGACCTACACCACTCATCAGCAGCCATGCTGTGGTGGTGTCCCACATACAAAATAGAGGAAGACTGGCACAGATGTTAGCTCAAGGCTAATCTTCCTCAAGCAAAAAGAAGAGGATTGGCAACAGGTGTTAGCTCAGGGCTGATCTTCTTCACACAAACACAAAAATATAGATTAAAAAAATGTAAATAAGAGTAAGAGAAAAACAGACATGCAAACCATACAAAGGAAGGAGGAAAACAACAGAATCGGGAACCTGAGCTCATTTCAACACTCAATCATGTGTCTGAGCTGCACTTCAGGCAAGGCTATAGAACTATAAGTGAGGCAAGAGACGACAGTGGTTAAAAGTTAAAATTCTAGAGTCAAGCCAGCAGATTCAAATCCAGACTTCACCAGATGTTGGCATTACAGAACTCTGGGGAAACCAATGACTCTGTGGCTCATTTTCCCCACCTGTAGAATGGAGCGATTGTGATAGCACCACCATAGGGTTGCGATATTAACACAAGCTAATCCATGCTCAGTGCTGATTGCACAGTGTTAGAACACATTAACAGCTCCAGGTATGCTAAATACTGTTATATTTATCATTATAGTTTTGACTGTATGCAAAAGATATCACTCAGTTCTTCCAGGCTGTATTTATTTCATATAGAGTCAATATTTATTGAGACCTGTGTTAAAAACACAGTTAACTGAAGTCTAATCAATGCCTTCGAAAGTCTCACATGGAAATGGAAAAAACAGAAGTACTAACATATAACAGTGACTGAGGTGACATGTACCATAACAGAGGTGTACACGATGTTCCTTAAAGTGAGAGAAGAAAATGATGAATTACTGATGGATAGGAGTGGAGAGCAATAAGAAAATATATCACAGTAAAAGTGGGGATAGAGGAATTGGTACATGAAAGAGAAGTCAGAGTGTACCAAGACAGGGAAAATGGTATTGGAAAGTCATTTCAGGCAGACTGAACCACAGAAGTGAAGAAACTGAGGCTTGGGGGTACACAAGAAGCAGATTGGTGGTTGGAAGACACATGATATGATGCCGGTGGAAGTGTGACATAAAACAAAATGGTAATTTTATGTTGGGGTTAATTTTTGAAGGACCTTGTGTGCAAGGCATGCTATTTGGAATTCATCAGATAAGCAAAGGAGAGTCATCTTAGGCCAATAATGACATTAGTGTTTTAGCTACGAGAATTATTACAGAAGACAGATTGGGTTTATAGAGTAAGAAGAGAGAGTATAGGCCAAAACACCAATAAAGAAGCCATCACAACAATCTTAGGTAACAATTAGTACAAACTGGAATGAGACAAGACAGTGGGGCTGGAAAGAAGGAAACAGACACAAGAAATACTGAGGAGGCACAATCCAAAGAATTGGTAGACAAGACAGTCAGAGGATTTCATAGTTTTGATCACATATGGCTAGGGCAGTGACAAAATTAATTAAGGGAGGTAACACAGAGGGAGAGCAATTTGGGGTGGCAGAAAAAGGAAAGTTTATTTTTTTTATTTTTATTTTTTGGTGAGGGAGATCAGCCCTGAGCTAACATCCGTGCTAATCCTCCTCGTTTTTTTTTCCCCCAAAGCCCCAGTAGATGGTTGTATGTCATAGTGACACATCCTTCCAGTTGCTGTATGTGGGACGCGGCCTCAGCATGGCCGGAGAAGCGGTGCGTCGGTGCACGCCCGGGATCTGAACCCGGGCAGCCAGCAGCGGAGCGCGCGCACTTAACCGCTAAGCCACGGGGCCGGCCCAGGAAAGTTTATTTTTAAATACATTGAATTTGAGGTAGCTCTGGAAGACAAGAGGGTGATATTCAGCAGAAAAATGGAAATAAGGCACTGTGGCTCAGAATGTGGATTTGGAAGTAATCTACAGACGACAGCCAAATTTACAGCACTGGGTGAAATCACATGCAGAGAGCATTTAAAGTCATGAGGAAGCCATGGGAATGCCATTTATCCTGCCACTAAAAGAGTACAAAATACCTAAAATAATAACTAAACACGAGCTATGTATAGAGACCCACAAGCTACATTAAGGGATAGATGGAAACACCTTAATAAATAGAGATATTATGTGTCTGGATGGGAAGAATAATTTGGTTAAAGTCATCCATTCTCTAATTAATCTGTAGATTTAATGCAATTTTAATTAAAAATGCAATATAATTTTGGGAAGCTAAATGAAGTTATTCTAACGTCATCTGGAATAAATATCTGAGAATAACTATTTTTAAAAGAGGAATAATGAAAGGAAAACCTGACCTAGCAGATATTAAAACATATTATAAAATCACATTAATATAGTACTGACTCATATACAGAAAGATTACTGGATTAGAAAATCTAGAAATAGACAGAAGTCTACGTAATTATTTAAATCATGAAAACCTGGAATTTCAAATCAGCAGGGAAAGAGGTAACTTAATAAGAAGCAACATACAAGAAAGGTTTTTCTTCTAAGATGGGTTGGGGAGGATGCAGGAAGTCTGAGTTTTTCGTACGTAGAGAGGAAGACCTCAGTGACAGAACTACAAAAGAGAATGTTCACTTATTACAAAGTTATGGAAATAAGGGAGTTGTGGATTCTATAGAATGTTTAATGCTGGAAGGATCAAAGATGAAACCATTGACCATAATGAAAGGAAGCCTTTAGAAAGGAAAATCAAGAAGAATTATTTGACTGTGATGATAGGGGACAGCTCTTGAGAACGGATGTTCTGATGAGTTTTGCTATCTGATTTACTGGAAACG
Organism: Diceros bicornis minor; assembly: GCF_020826845.1. Taxonomy (NCBI): domain Eukaryota; kingdom Metazoa; phylum Chordata; class Mammalia; order Perissodactyla; family Rhinocerotidae; genus Diceros; species Diceros bicornis. Next base: position 7,958,520 of record NC_080778.1, on the reverse strand, counting down.
AAGATATAGCATGGGAGGAAAAATAAAACTTTATTGTCAGAGAGTGGGCTTGCCAAGTTTAAGATTTCTGAGTTGTCAGTCCTGAGAGATGGCATAATAAATCAGACTGCAGCAGTAGAAATGTCTGGCCAGTATTTTGACAGGTCAATAATGCAGGCTCCGAAGCTCCCCCAAAGCAGTGCCTAAGAAACAAGGCAGAGAAGGGATGGGCAGGGAGGTGATAAAGTCCTCCATTACCGTGGAGGATTGGCCTCCTGGTAAACAGATGAAGGGAAAGGAAAGGAGTGACTTAGTTAAATATTTTTTGAGCTCCGACTAACATAAAAAGTTACGGACAACCAGATTGTGAGGCACACGGGTAATTTCTCTCTCCACAGTGTCTAACACAAGGCATACACAAGGTAAAAGATTACCTAAGAGTCAATGAATTTTCTAGGATGCGCTAGAAGAAGTATTGGAAAACCCAAAGCCAACTCCACAATCTGACCACCGGCATAGGAGATGACAAGAGAATCAGCAGCAGCCACATGAGAGCACATCAAGGTAAGCAGCATCACCAAAAGAAAGCCAGGCCCAGCCAAAGAGGAGAGGTAGAAAAGCTTACAAGACAGTCAACGGGAGAAGGACAGTTCAAGGACAGAAGCAGCTGAGCTGGCTGGGAGACTCTCCTTTGCACCCTCAGAATGAAGTTACTTCCTTATCTCTGCAAAGCGTCACTTCCAATTACTGTTTACCATGGCCCTTCCAATTTCAGAATTTGTCCTCTCAATCATACTGGTCTGGAACTCCATCTGTCAGAGGTGAATATACTCAGACTTCATCTGTGACTGATTTTAACTAGAAAGCCAGTCTGGCAACTGTGAGTGTGAAAGGCAGTTGTCCAGCAGACCCACACGTGCACCTGCATCAACTCAGGAAGCACTGGCTAGCCTGCAAATTTCTTTGAAAAAAGGCCTATCTAGGTAAACAGATTAAAAGGACTATATTTTTAAACAGCTTTACTGAGAGGTATAGTTAGCATACAATAAGCTGTGCGTATTTAAAGTTCACACTTCGATATATTTGAGCCTAGGTAAACACCCATGAAACCACTACCATGCCAAGATAATGACTAAATCTCCCCCTGAAGATTCCTCCTGCTTCTCTGTAATCCCTGCCTCCTGCCTCTCCTAGGCCTACCCTCACCCTCCCACCCTTGACCCCAGGCACCACGCATTTGTTCTCTGTCTCTGTAGATTAGTTTGCATTTTGGGGAATTTTTACAAATGAAATCATACAGTTTATATATTTTTTTGTCTGATTTCTTTCGTTTCACATAACGATTTTTGGACCTCATTCATGCTGTTGCATGTATCAATAATTCACTCCTTTTTATTGTTGAATAGTATTCCATCGTACAGATATACCAAGAGCAGTTTACACATTTACCTGTTGATGGTGATTTGGGTTATTTTCAGTTTTCGCCTATTACAAATAAAGCTACCCTGGACATTTACACTTGAGTCTTTGTATGGACATAGGCATTTATTTATCTTGGGTAAATATCCAGGAGTAGAATGGCTAGGTTGCACAGTAGCTGTATATTTAACTATTTAAGAATCTGCAAAACTGTTTTTTGCCAAATTGGTTTTTCCATTTCCATTCCAACCTGTGGTGTATGATATTTCCAGTCATTCCACCAATATTTGGTATGACTAGTGTTTTTAATTTGACACATTCCAATAGGCGTATAATGGTATCTCATTGTGGTTTAAATTTGCATTTCCCTAACAAATAATAACGTTGATCATCTTTTCGTGTGCTTATTTGATATCTGTATATCATCTCTGGTGAAGTATTTGTTCAAATCATTTGCCCATATTCTATTGGGTTGTTTTCATATTTATTGAGTTTTGAGAGTTCTTTACTCTAAATATAACTCCTTTATCAGATATGTGATTTGTAAACACGTTTTTCGTAGTCTTGCCTTGTTGTTTCATCCTCTTAGTGTCTTTGAAAAGCAGAAGTTCTTGATGAAGTCTGGTTTATTATTATTTTTTCTTTTATAGATCATGTCCTTGGTGTTGTATCTAAGACATCTTACCTATTTCAAAGTCACTAAGATTGTCTTGTATGTTTTCCTCTAGAAGTTTTATAGCCTTAAATTTTACATATAGGTCTAGGATCCATTTTTAGTTCATTTTTGTATATGGTGTGAGGTATGGATAGAAGTTAAATGACTATTTTTTTTCTGAAAGTGACTTTTAAGACCCTCCAATCTAACCCCTTTGCTTTGCAGATGTTATCTACATCATCAGAAAGTGACACAATTGATGTGGCTAAAAATATATACCACTAAGTAGACTTGGGACCTAAATTCAGATCTAAAGGCTAAATCTACAGCCTATAATAGCACTTTTATGTCCTCAGTGCAGCCTGGTTACAGAACAATCCTACAATTGCACCACTTGCTGATCTGAAAAGATACTTTTACATGTTTAAATTATCTATCTCTAAAGTGTATTTTTAAAAAAAATATGTAACAAGAAATATAAAGTGGAAAAAAAAGGATTTTTTTTAAAAGTATGTCTGCCCTGACAGAGGTAAGTAACCCCACCTACTGACGAAGTTGCAGCATTGGTGTCTCAACTACCCCAGGAGACGGTTCAGGACAAATCTTGACTGATATTTATTTGATATTGTTACCAGTTTTCAAAAGGGCAAATGCTTTGCTCCAGTGTTGACATCAAGCAAAAACTGTGGTATAAGAGTGAGGCTCCCCAGTTGTACTGCCAATTTGGCCTCTGACCCATGAAGCCTCAAAAATGAAGAGGAATATGCCATTGAGGTCAGAGCCATGGGTTAAGGGCTTAAGCTCAGCAATGGGAGGGTCTACATTTTAAATTCTCCCCTACTCTAACTTCCTTGGTCACTATTTGAGTATATCTCTTTTTCAATGTTACTTAAAATATCACCGCCATCTAGGTTTTTTCTTTCTCGTTTCTGATCCTATTTCCTTTCATATCAAAATATTATGTTCTGATTTCCCAAAATTACCAAAAGCATACAACTAGCTTTTTCTTTTCTTCCTCAAACAGTATTGAGTATATAAACATATATATATGTTGTATCAAGATTATTGACATACAAATCCAAAGCTTCCTGGCAAATGCAAATGTTGATTCCCACTGCAATTTCAACACAGCAGAGCAGCCTTGATAAATAGATGAGAGAAAAATAAGTAGCTTACCTTTTAGAGGTACCAGATCTGTTTCTGGTCTTAGGGCATTTCAGTAAAATGCTTATTTCAACAAACTCACTTAATGCAAAAGATAAGATCATAAAGATTTGTAAATCAATTTTTTAAAAAAGCTGCAACATAAAGTCACTAGTGAAGCTCACTATTTAGGTAATAAATCTACAATGAGAACTTTTATAGAGTAAATAACCACTCCTTATTCTTCTCATAAATTCAAGTTTACATCTATAGGCTTTGTTCAAAGCAATCTTCAGTGAATCATTTTCTGACCACTGTGTCCAAAATAATTTTTTAACAGTGCACAACAGGAAATATTTAATATAAACTGTTTTCTGAATTGTCGTTATTATTGTTTTCACAGCAGCCACAATGTGATAAATATTGGAAAAGGTACTATTATATTCCAGCCTCACTTTCAAGCAGATACTATTGAAAAACATAAGAGACACAAATACAACAAAAAGTTATTACAAAAAGGAGGCAAAATATAGGAAATCTCTTATTTGGCCTCTCAACTTCACACATTTTTTAACAACTCTAAAAATAGCCGGAAAGATTCCTCTTTGTTTAACAGCATAAAACAGCTCTCAAGACTCTCTTCTGTCCTTTTCTTCCATCGAGAAAATAAAGTGAAAGAAAAAGTAATACATCAGCAAAAAATGCAGGCATTTATCAAAGACAAATTCTCTTGTAAGACTTCAACTCTTTAAGTTATAAGATAAATATTACTCAGAAAAATTTTATCATGAAATAACATTGCCATGACAGAAATTAAAGAAAACTTAAAGCTGTGTTGTATGTCCAGTGTTGGTGTTGGGTGTATTTTTATGTGACAACATTTTAGAAAAATAATCTGGCTATACATATTCAGCAGCCTAAAACGTTCATACCCTTTGACCCAGTAAGTTCCATTTCTCTGAATCTACCAGAAATTCTCAAAAACTATTTCTAAATTTGGAAAAATCTTCACACACAAAGATGCACATCACAGTGTGACGTATAACAGCAACATACTGAAAACATCCCAGCTATGCAACACCAGGGAACTGGTTAAGTAAAATATGGTGTATTCTATTCACTGGGTGGGTCATTATGCAGGTATTAAAATCTAATTTGCAAACAAAATGTAATAACCTCATAATATTAAATAAAATTTTCAGATACAGAACTGTACAAAGAAGATAATTCTAGTTATATTAAAAACAATTTGTAGAATTGAAAACATTGTGAAGAAATCCACTATCACTAAAAACTTGAACAATAATTTCATTGGGGCAATGAGAGTATAGAAATTTTTATTTTACTTTCTTGGATTTTACAAATATTATGTAATGAGCATATATTATTTTAAAATGTGAAATATTTGATATTTTTAATAAAAGAGCCAGGAAATATAAATCTGTTCCTGCTTCTCCAATAGTGAAGGGGAGGAGCCTATCTTATTCTAGGCCTGTGCTGTCCAAAACAGCAGCCACTAGCTACATGTAGCTATTTAAATTAAAATTAATTAAGATAAAATTAAAAGTTTAGTTCCTTAGTCACACTACATTTCAAGCGCTCAATAGTCATATATGGCTAATGGCTATTGTATCTGAAAGCAGAGAGAACATTTTCATCAACCCAGAAAATTCTATTGGAAAGAGCTGCTCTAGACAAATGGCACAAGTTCTTAGAGGAAAACCCACCCCACAGAGAGGAGGATGATTCATGAGGTACAAGTCTCTCTGGTTAGTCCATGCTAAACCAGCAACCTCAGTCTACTGAGGGGGCCTATTTTACAGGATGGAATACACTATACAAATGACTGCCTCCTGGGTCAACAGCAAACAAAGGATCAATCATTACTTTATGTTCTTTAGCTAGTCTCCTGGGGATGTTATTTCTAGTATCTAATAAATTTATACAAAAATCGTGTTTCTTGGAGATTTATGAACTTGAAAAAACTAGAATTCACCCTAAAATGGAAAAATTCCACCAACAGGCAGCCTTCCCAGAGAGGAAACAAATTTGTCTTTGTATCGTAATGATGGCTTGTCTTGGGGAGGCAGAAACAGAAGAAACAAAAAGAGAATTTGGGCAATAACATTTTTAAAAACTTTTTTCTTTTAAAAATTTCTGTAAAAAAAGGCAAAAAAAGAAGAAATTCTTCTGAAAAACTAGCACTTCTTGATAGCATCAAAATCACCTAAGTAGATAAATATTTAAGAGTGAGGAAACATTTATCTTTCTTTGAGAAAGTGCATAGTATAAAGCAATAAGGATACAATTCACCGTGCATCATTAATGCAAATTTTATCTACCACAATATTTTGTGCAGCTGGTTTTCCATTACATACTACACATTTCCCATCAGAATGTTTATTTAATTTTCTTAATTTACCCTCATCATCGTATGAAGATGTTCCAATCAATTTTAAATTAATAGGCTGTCTTCATTTCGAATACGCAGACTGCATTTTACTGACATACTGTGAACACTACAAAAGGCTGATTATCTTTGTTGAAGCATGCCAAGATCCTCTGATTTTTCAGCATTTTGCATCCCTGAGATTTAAAACCCAGCTCTTCACCCAAGAAAACTGAGGCAGCATAAACCATAACTATTAAGACTTAAGTTGCCTTTAAAAGTGTTTTAATTCCTCACAGCTTTCTATGCAATTCAAAAATTATGCATATTTTTAAAGGTTACTAAATTCCCACTAGAGGTGGGAATTTTATCACCATAGCAATTAATATTAGTGGATAATTCTTAAAAAGTATACCCTTAATGACCACCTTTATAACGTGTCTGTTTAGAAAGGCAGAATAGTCGGAAAAACAAGCTTAGTATTTTGAGTCAGAAAACTTGGATTTGATCACCAATTCTGTTGATTCTTTAAACCTGTTTCCTTATTGATAAAATGGGGCTAGTGAGAATAAATAATTCAGAGGAGGTGGTTATAATGGTGATTCAGGGCATGACACAAGAAGGAAGTTACTTCTTTTAAATTCTGATCCATGTTAATAAGGTAAATTATTTGAAACAAAACCAGAACAAAATGGCTACGATTAAAAAACACATCACAGGACGGCCTGGTGGCGTAGTGGTTAAGTTCACATGCTCCACTTTCGCGTGGCCTGGGGTTCGGTGGTTCAGATTCCAGGAGGGGACTGATGCACCACTTGTCAAGCTATGCTGTGATGGTATCCCATAAAAAGGTGAGGAAAATGGGCATGGATGTTAGCCCAAGCCCAGTGTTCCTCAGCAAAAAGAGGAGAATTGGCAACAGATGTTAGCTCAGGGCTAATCTTCCTCACACAAAAAAACCCAAAACAAAACAAAACAACAACAACAAAAATCACATCAGGATAACCTCCCTTTAAATATATCTAGTAATACGAACAAACAGGTCTGTGAAAAATATAAGGGGATAAGTATTCCTTTTACCAAATGTGCCATTAAATACAACTTCCTGAGACTTTTAAAATATAACTTAAAAATGTAATTTAGGGGTCTGGCCCAGCGGCGCAAGCGGTTAAGTGCGCATGCTCCGCTGCGGCGGCCCGGGGTCCACCGGTTTGGATCCCAGGCGTGCACTGACGCACCGCTTGTCAAGCCATGCTGTGGCGGCGTCCCATATAAAGTGGAGGAAGATGGGCATGGATGTTAGCCCAGGGCCAGTCTTCCTCAGTAAAAAAAGAGGAAGATTGGCAGATGTTAGCACAGGGCTGATCTCCTCACACACACACACACACACACACAAAAAATGTAATTTAGACATAATATCCTTTGTAAGCATGTTTATGATATAAAATAAAGAAGATTTGCAATTTACGTCAATTGCCTCTGTCATATTGATAAGCCAGCAGGTCCTGACATCCTCCTGCCCATGTTCAAGTCACCCCCACCACTGACTAGCAGTGGACACTGGGCAGACTGCACCTCTGAGCATTAAAACTCTCATCTGGAAAATGGGGATGAAGACACCAACTTCATGGTGCTGCTGTGATAACTAAATTACAATGCCATGAGGGTTGTTGCACAGAAGACGTGTACTATAAAGGATCGATGAACGTTTGTAGTAATCTTGGCAGCACAACTGGTCATAAACACTGTGTCCACATGTGGTGGGGGGAGATAGGGAGAGAGCAAGCTCTGTAGTGTCTCTCCTTGTAAGGGCACTAATCCCATCATGAAGGCCACACCCTCATGTCCTCAACTAAATCCTAGTTACCTCCAAAGGCCCATGATGCTAGGAGGTTAGGGCTTCAATACATGAATTTGGGAGCAGTGGGCCACAATTCAGTCTATAGCAGCAACTGACAATGGATCGGTACTGAAAGTGGGGCCTGAACATTTCTGGCAGTCCATGGGAGTTGTTTTACAACCCTGACCAACCAGAACTAACTTATGTGCATAAAATATGATAAAAAGAAAGAAAGACGTAAAGGCTGTGTGGACTTAAGTTATATACCTGAGAACATCTTGGAAGGAATAGACTGTATGGGAAAGAGATGAGATAAAGCTGGATAAATTTAAGTTGATGTCCATAAGTTGCCATGCCTTTTTTTAACATAGTCATCATACTGCAGAGGCTATCTATATAAAAATGACAGAAAAGTAATCACACTGTTAATTATGAACAATCTATATGAAATACAAAAATTCAGCTTCTGAGAAACTATAACAATTTGTTATTGAAGACATGTATGCAAATTTTCCACCTGTGTTACTTTTTTATACAGGCCAAACCTAGCAGGAATCTCTAATTATCATACCAGTGGGATGGCTTAACAAGGGTGTTGCTGGCCCACAAATGTAATTTGATTCTCAGCATGACTGCAAGAATGGCAATTTACAACCTCCAGCAACAAGTAACTAGAATATTAAGGTCTTATTAATTTACACAATGGAGAGCACATTGCTCTTAGATTAGTCAGAACAACAGAAAAGGAACACTTTGAGGACCCTTGTATTAATACTATGCTTATTATTTGGTCCTGGATTTGCAGTACAAAAATTATGGTAATGATTCTAACAGTTATGAAGCACTTACACATATCTGTGATCAAGGTATCTATTATTATTACTCTGCTCAAACCAGAGAAATAGTTTACTTAAATAAGCAGCCTGAATTAAAAATCAAGCCATAAGGTAAATACCTAAATTACAAATAGTACTACTTTATATATGGATAAATCTCATAGACAAAAATTGACTGAAAGAAACCAGACATAAAAGAAAAAGCAATGTGTGATTCTATTTATATTAAGTTCAAGAAGAGGCAAAACTAATCTTCAGTGATAGATGTCAGATGCTGGTTACTTTTGGGTGTGGTATTGTCTGGGAGAGTGCGTGAGAGACCCTTCATGACCCTTAGAAATATTCTATATCTTAAGCTGAGTGGTGAGAACATGGGTGTATACGTATGGAAAAATTCTGGAGCTCTACACATAAGATCTCACTGTTTGTATGATACACCTCAATTAAAATGAAAAATTGCATCTATTGTGTTAGATAACTATCTAATAAAAATGAACAATAGATCAATAGTACTAGATAACTATATAATAAATAGTCTTTATCTTTTGTAAAACAAAATTTTCAATTGTAATTTTACTTTAGTAAGTACCAACAGTGCACACACACAGAAGGTTTTAAAACTCATCTCCTTGCGTAGCACAGCATTACATATTTTACATTTCAATGTGGCTACAACTCTTAATCCTCCTGTGGAGATTCCCACATAAGCCGGGCTATTGATAAAACAATTGCTACTCCTGCAAAGAGTTTTATTTGCTCTTGTTGCCTATCAACTTAATACACAGGAGAAAATATACTTGAAGAGGATCAAGTTCTATAAACAGGACTAAATGATTATGGAGTAGGCATCTTTATAATTGTGTTTTTACGTTTTTTTCCTGGTTGTTTCTCAAGGAGTACAGCCGAAATTGAACCATAAAGCTTGGCTTGACAGAAAGGCATTAGCCTACTGCACTAAACCACAAAGATAGGAGAGACAGTTATTTATGAATCAACACTGTTTGCTATTACCCTTTTGAGATTCTACAAAAGGCCTAAATATTGATGCATTTCCAAGTCACCTTTCCCCCACTTCTTGTATTAACAAGCAGGAGTGTGTTTTAGATGCTCCTAATTTGTCAAGATCAGGTGAGCAGAAATGTTGTACAGAGCACACTGCTCTCATTCCTACGAGGGCTCTGCAACCCTGCGGGTTATTAATAATTTATGGGTCTTTCTTAGTTCACAACAGGGGCATTACTCAGAGGGCATCACTCATTGAAAGAAGTTAACGGCGATGGGCAGACAAACACCATGCAAGGCAAACAAGAAGAAGCCTCCTATGAATCTGGGGACATTTAAGACTGTTAAAGAGCTCCAATTACTATAGCCCCACCTCAAAAAAATGCTCAACGTTCTTCACCTATGTTTATACTGTTAGGTTGTATTAACAACCTAGGACTATACCAGTTGTATTAACACAGAAATTCTTTTAAAATCACTTCACTGTTGTACGTTGAAATAGCCAATGGTACTGGGTATAATTACGCTGTTTATTGAATTAGTTTCTCCAAACAAACCTTTTTGGCAGGAATATGACATCCATCATGACACTGGAACTTTTGGGTTCCAGCATTATTTATTTATCAAGGAAATATAGGAAGGATCCCAATGTCTTTATCACTGAGAACAAACAAGTCTCCAGGAAAAGGAACACCATCTTTTATGGTCTTCCTCAATATGCTTGGACCCGCCCCCCCCCCCCCAGTAAAATTCAGACCAACAGTCCATAAAATTCATCTGAAAGAACAGGAGTCATGGTCTCAGAAACCAAAAGAGGAGAATCAGGAGTTTAAGATACAAGGAATGGCTAAGCCTATGGCCTGTGACTGCATGCACTGCTTAAAGGCATTGCAAAAACAAGACAAAACCAAAACCAAAAAAAGTGTTGCTAGGGCAAACATGCATATGGGGGTGTGGTCACCAATTTCAGAGCCGTGGCATAAATCAGAAGTCTTTATTCTGAGTACATGAGGACTCAGAATAGGATGTATTTCTTCCTCTAAATGGAAGACACTCATGTTGGTTAAATCAGAGCATTTATTTATTTTGTTGAAGATGTATTTGAGGAAATACAATTGATACATTATTTAGAATGTAATACAAATTAAGTTTAAAGCAAAGTTTGAATGTTCTGCGTATCAGTAAAAAGCAACTTTGCTCTAGCTAAAAATAATAATACCTAAAATTTACTGAGCACTTACCATGTGTCAGGTATCATTCTAAGTACTTTGCAGGTATTAACACACTTATATGCTCACAACAACCCTATGGAGTGGGTAGTATTATTACCTCCATTTCAGATAAGAAAACCAAGCAGACACAGAATGGTCAAGTAACTTGCCCACAGACACACAGCTCATGAATAATGAAGCTGCTTATTCAAGCCCAAGTCATCTGTCTTCGGAGCCCAGGCTCCCACACTGATGCTCTCTGCCTCTTGGTTAAAACCACTACCTGTTTACTCCACATGAAAGGATCACCAAGGATAAGGAATCTCTTTCACTCATTAGCAATACTGAAGACAATTTTGGGGAGTATACCTTACATTTATCCCATACAAAATAAATAAAAATCCACCACCAAAATCCCTGCATAAATGACAACCTGCTCAGCTACTAGGCAGGGGAGTTTCAAGGACTAAGAAAGAAAAGGCTTTAGACAATCTGTAAATGAGTAAAGTTCCTGATAATAATAGATAATAAATATCAGGTCAACCTGGGTAAATCTGATTCTGTAACATATTGCTTTCATCCCTTACTAGAAATTGACTTCTTCAGAGTCTCTGGTTCCCTTAAGATTCTAACCACGTCAAATCAGATGTTCATCTTTATTTCTTCTTTTACTAATGGAATACTCCAGGCTAGAATAAGTATATAAATTAAGAAATCTTTGAAAAATCTTTGGGTTTTTTTTAATTGATAATTCCAAATTTTAAACTCTACTGATTCGATAGTTACAGAATACAACTAAGAGATCTCCCCCTTGGCACTGAACGGTATGCCTTCATGTTGCAATAAATAGTTTTGGTCATGAAGGATTCAACGTCTAAAAAAATGGAGTTTTCAGTAGCAATATGATAATCACTTACCTGGGGTGTCTCCTATTGACCTCTTTCAAAATAAACAGAACTTCACCAGAATGGAAGCGAGTATATTATTTATTCCCCGTGTATGATAAGTATCAGATTATAAATAAGGAATCTTTTCATAAATACATAAAAAGCTCCTTTCAATAGAGCCCTTACTATACCTAAAGATATAGTTGGAAATGTAAAGCTAGAGCATCCAATCAGATAATGATAAAAGTAAAAATATTTTTCTCAATCTACACACACTTAAATATAAAGAAATGTTTTAGCACCAAATATTTTACTTTTTTCAGTGAATTAAAAATACATGTCACTATCTCATAATAGAGACGGCTACATAGCATGTTGCTTAACAAATTAGTACCAGAAAAATGTTAACTTTTTGAATAGTTTCAAGAGTATGTCCCAAATAAGCGTGGCCTCAAAATTTCAGGATAATAATAGTCAATATGGTTAAATGCACCCCCTATTCTGTGTTCCCCCAAGCAATCATCTCATTAGATATCCCAAGAAAATAGGTTCTATGGTTAAAGAAGTTTGGATAACACTTAAAATGTCAAATAGTACTTTATCTTATTCAAAGCTCTGAGAAGTCTTGCTTAAAAAAAAAAAAAAGTTACCTTTGTTAATCCAGTGTTTCTCAAGCTCAGTTGACCCATAACCTTTTTATCAAACCATTAACAGATTTGGAAACTACTGTTTCATGGAATACATTTGGAGAAATGTATTTAGTGTTTTCCAGTTAATAAAGTACTTGTATGTGCATTATTCTCATTCAATTCTTATACATTCAAACAAGTATTTATCAGGAAAAAATTTCCACCAAATAACCAACGAGAAGTGAATCCAACCTATACCACTACAGTCGACACCATTGGTGAGCAATGGGAAGGAAGGCAGCCCTCTCTGACTGAAGCAGCAGTACCCTGAAAGGGAGAGAGAAACCTGCCATGCAAATACTTTGGACCACATCCAACTTGCTAGATCGCCCCCTTTCTGGGCTCTTAAGTACACAGGTGGTAACATTTTCATAAAAGGCCATGTGCGTTATACGCACAGATAACAAAAATCTACTTCTTCTTTAGAGGGAGATAAGATACCAGGACTTATGAACACATACCAAGACACTGCTATGGCTGCTTCAATTTAAGTCATTCTTTTTGTTTGCTCTAGCTAAAAATGCACTAATGGATTCTATACAGAAATCACATTAATGAGAACTGACAGGCGGGAAGGATGAGCATCCATTTTGTTTGATCTGTGGTGAAGATCCATTTTGTTTGAACATCCCTAGGCCACGCTGTATCACTTTGACATCCGGAGGGGCTGGAGATGCAGTAACTAAAGTCAGTCATGCTGGTGCTCCATGCCTATGACAACAACCCCAACAAAATCCCTGGATACCAAGGCTCAGTGAGCGTCTCCGGTTGAAAATAATCCATACATGTTATCACACATCATTGCTGGAGAATTAAGCACTGTCCATACAAGTTCATGGGGAGAAGACAACCAGAAGCTTGCACCTGGTCTCACCTGGACTCTGCCCTATACTCCTTTCACCTTTGTTCATTTTAACTGTATCCTTTGCTGTAATAAACCATAACACCTTTTCTAAGTTCTGTGAGTAGTTCTAGCAAATAATTGAACCCAAGGGTGGTCTTGGGGACCCTGGACATAGACTAGATTCTCTTTTCCCATGGGTATCTCTAGTATTCAATCAGCCTTATTATCCAACTCCTTGGTCATGACCACTCTCTGTTCAGACATGTAATATCCATTGAACACCTTAAGTTTAATCAGTCTCAGGTCTTGACAGAAATAAACGCACAGAAAGAATAAGCTCTTATAATTTATGTCAGAAAAAAAATAAGCAGAAACTTCTGAAATGTAAACTAATTATAGGAATCAACATAAGAATGAATGAATGAGACTGACCAACTGCAAACTAGAGCACTTGCAGCTTATTGCTGATGACAATTTATTTTCCAGGTAAGAGATGAACGTGTCTCATAAATTCAACCCTGTAAGATTTATGTGCGCCACAAGGTCCTGCCTGAAGCAGCCATCTTGCCTTTCTTTCTGACCCATCTTGTCCTATTTGTCACCTTACGGCATCTGCCAGTAATGCTGCAGCCTCAGTAGCAATGAGGTGGTGATCCACCCAAACATTCATCATGAAGCTATGAGAATCAAAGAAGCACGTCGTTAGTTCTGCTTTCAGCAATAAAGAATAATGAGAGTTTGTCTTCAGGTTTTTCTCGTAACATAGTTTGGGCTGACAGTGAGCAGCTGCACCATGAGTTGTCCGTAACAGATGTGAGGGGTGGGAACAACACTGGAGGCAGTAGCCACCTCTGACAGCCCCTTGCCCAAATGTATTAAAGGGACTCAACTTGGAAAAGGAGAATTGTCCATCCATTGGACTTCAATCTATCACCTAATTATGAGACGCCAATAGTTAGCTATTTTCACTTCTAAGAAACTTTGGTTACTGACACACAGATCCCTCAAAATATTCAAATTTACCACCTTGAATCTCAGAACTCTTGGTGCATAATAAAGTTTAATTGCAGCCTTTTTAAAAGAGCTATTTGAAGAAGTTCATAGTGACTGAAAGAATCATTCAAACAAGAGGCAAATTTCAGGAATAAATCAGCTGATTCAACCTGCACATTAATTTTTAATATGATTTACATGTTACTGAATATATTTAAAAAAAATGTGCCTAGTGAGCTTGTGCAGCTCCAGGGATAAATATTGGAGGAACTTGGTGTTTTAAATGTAGAAGTAGAGTTATAGAGTTCTAGCAGGCATTTCTGTCAATAACTGCAATCAGTAGCTTAATCATGATCCCTTCTCTCATTCTACATGCCAGAGATAGGGTGATAATCATGGTAATCGGCAGAACAAGAGGCCTTCAGAGCAGAATTAGATATGAAGAATAAGCATACGTGATGTATGTGTTTTATGGCGGCCCTTTGGAAACCTGCCCATTTGCACAAGTGCTCCTAGAGGCAAATGAGCAGATGGGCACCTCCAAGCTTACAAACTAGTTATTCAAAATTAAACTATCACTCCTGGAAGAGTGATGGAAGAATTCATTGCCCTGTGACTAACCTAAGAACAGTTAATACACTGAAAAATTGTATACAAGTCAAATTAAGTTAAATTTTAAACTTTCATTCCTTTAAAAAAATAAATCAGTATCTGGTATAGATTTAACTTTATTTGAATTTAATTTCATTTCATGATACATTTTTTGAAATTTAATGATACATTACACGTTGAATATTTTAAGTTTTCCAAAATACTCCCAAAGCAGGTTTCATGTTAAATGTGAAGTTTTAGTCCAAAAGGAATGGCCCTTATCTGGATTTTCTATGTCAGGCCTACATTCATTTTTATAACTAACAAATAAAATTTAGCGCCACAATAATTAAGTGAATAAAGTTGTAGTTGGATTTGTCAGTAAGCTTTTCAGCTCAAAAGCTTTGAAGTGAAATCCTAGTAACTGTCAATACGCTCCTACCATGTCCCCACTTGTGATCTGTGCCACAAGTCAGTGTAATCTGCAGACAGAAATGAGAAGAAATTGAACATACTTTATGGCTGTTCTGCTTGAGGGAAGAAGAATAAGGTAAATCAATACTTCTTGTCATTTCCTGAAAATGCTGTATTCTCTAAGACATTTAGCCAGCATTTGCCCATTTAAGCAAGGACAAAAACATAAAAAGAAAGTTTTTAACTCAGAAAATTAGCACGTCAATGTTTCCGGGTCACAGAAATTGAAGTCATATCAAGCATTACTTCAAAAGCTAAGTTAAATACACTCTCAAGGTTGGTTGCTCTCAGTAATGGTAACTATCATTAAGAAAACCTAAAATTTCAGGAATGAAGAGTCATATTTAACATCCTGTTATTGCCACTGAAATATTACTAAATTTATAGCCCCATTTAAAAATGCCAGGACATGACTTTGTAAAATTAGATCTGCTAAAATATTCTGTCTTTACTCATACAGTATATTTTCCCCACTCCTTGTTCCATCAATTCAACAGGAAATTTTTGTAAAACTCTACTTCACTGTTCAGTATTATTTCTGACCTTCAGAAACTGATATTTCTCACTTACCTAGCCACATCACTTGTACATTTACAGAGAACAACGTGAAAGCGGAGTTCAGAGAGACTCCCAATGATCTTTCATAATTTAGGAAATGAATTCTTAATCTGAGCAAAACATAATTGGTCCTGGTTTGGAAAACATAAGTTATAGCTATATAAATTAAAGAGGCTCCCAGAAATATTTAAGAATATTAAAAAGTATTAATAGCTGGGGCTGGCCCAGTGGCGTAGCCATTAAGTCTGCATGCTCCGCTTCGGTGGCCCGGGCTTCGCTGGTTTGGATCCTGGGCGTGGACCTACGCACAGCTCATCAAGCCATGCTGAGGTGGCATCCCACATAGAGTAACTAGAAGGATGTACAACTACGACATACAACTATCTACTGGGGCTTTGGGAAGAAAAAAGGAAAAAAGGAGGAAGATTGGCAATAGATGTTAGCTCAGGGCCAATCTTCCTCAAAAAAAAAAAGTATTAATAGTAAAATATGGTAGAATTGGACATACATGGAGTTTAGAATCAGAGAAAATGAGTCCAAATCTTGGCTAACCTCCTATTAACTGCTGATCATGGGGAAGTTTTGACCTCTCTGAGCCCAAGATTCACTTTTTGTGCAACAGGAATAGGCACAGTGCACGGCTGCTCTGAAGATTAAACGAGCATCTGTCTACGCACAGTGTCTGGCACAGGGCGGTCAGTAAATGTTATTTTATCTCTTTTATACACAAAAATTGATCACATAAAACAAAATAGAGAGAGAGAGAGAGAATGGTAGAGGGCAAAAATAAAAATAAAATAAAATAGAGACAAAAGATATCCCAGTAGCAATGATTGCTAAATATTATGAAAACAAAAAATTAGGAAAACACAATTAGAGTGCTAGATCATCAAAATCTTGGTTTTTGAGGCCAAGAGTTCAATTCTAATCCTAAGGAAGATGTGGTTCTACATAAATGAGGAAAGGCCATGTCCATGAGAGGAAGAAGAAAAGGAAATTAAAGCCCTGTATTGCTTGTGAGTTTCCTCCTGAAACTTTTGCTTTGGAGGTTGGTGTATTTCTTCCTCTGCTTCTAACTAGGCTTCACGGACTGGGGATGGACAAGTCACTTGGAAGAATATTCATTTATTTCTGAGGAAATTAGACACTGGATTCACTGAATTGTTTAATCAAACCATTTGTGACAGGAAAGACTCTTAAAAAAGCAAATTTCAAGCAAATCCTTGAGATTACATTATTTCATTCATAAACATTTCAGAATGTATCTCTAAAAGGGAAGGACTCTTTTAAAGTACACCAAAATACCATTAACACATGTGAAAATATTAACAATATTTCCTTAATATCAACTTGGTATTCAAATATGTTCCACTGTCTCATAATTTTTTTAACAGATTGTTTGTTTAATTCAAAATCCAAAGGTTTGCTTCCAAACAATCTAGGTGCTGGGGGTGAGAGGATGGTGACTAAGAGTAGAGATGAAAAAGGTATGATCTGACCATTGTTAAAGTTGGGTGAATGGTACGTGAGAGTTCATTATGTCATTCTCCTTACTTCTGTATATCCTTCAATTTTCCAACAATAAAAATGTTTTAAATTTTTGATAATACAAAATTAAACTCAGACAAACATCAATAACAGAAATAGAAAAACAGAAATAGTAGTATTTTCCACGTATGCTTGTGGCATCAACAAGTTGGGAAGCATCTGTTCAAGCAACAGTTAGGCTTTTGTTGAATTGAAGTTCACTGCAAAGTTATTGAGAAACTTCAAAGCTATCAAATAAGTTTATGGAATCGATTTTTGCATATCTAACCATTTTTAGCAGATTATCAATAATTTAATAATACTATTTCTTGAGGGTAGAGTACTTGTTACAAATAAAAATTCTTGGATCTCATCTCATTTCTTCTTATATACCCTATTGGATAAGTGATGTTCTCATATCACAGCACAAGTAAGGAGCACACAGTTGAGGAAGAGAAGTCATGTCAAGACCTTGTGAGCCATGAAGAATAGAGATGACACATACATACTTCCCTGAGCTGCCTCACCTGTTTCCCTTGGGTATGGCAATCACAAGAGACTCTGAGCATTTGGCACATATCTTTAGACCTGCACGTATGTTAAGTAAAAGCCTGTACTGATGTATAAGGGATGCTTTTCCTCCCTGCTTGAACATCTCGGCAGATGTGGCAGTAGGTTCTAGAAGAGGATCAGCAAATACAAAGCATCTGTCACTGTAGCAAATCCTACTGGTTGCCTAGTCACTATCACTTTTCCCTTTCTTCTTGCTAACGGAACCTTGATATCACTGGGGGTGGCAGTGTGCCTAGATTTAAAAAACTACATTTCCTAACCAAGTGTGGCCATGTGACACAGTCCTCGTTGCTGAGACTTAAGCGGAAGTCACTGGTGGGCTGTGGGGAAAGCCCTTTATAAGGGAATAGACGGGCTGATTCACTGCTTTTTGCTGTTAGCCATCTGCTCCTCTTGGTCTTCCTGTCTGTAACTCTGCACGCTGGCTGAAGTTCAAGAACCATAACACGAGCATGAGGACCCCAGCCAAGCCCTCGAGATCGCGACTCCCAAAGCCAAAGGGCCTCACTTTTCTGCTTCCCCTGACCAGAAAGATTGTGAGTTTTTTTTCCCCTGTGCCCCAGGCATCCACAGGTACTGGACTTGGCCCCAGGCTAAAAGCCACTGAGTCTCGGACCTGTTTCTATAGCTCCCTATCTCCCCTCCTCCAAGCCAGTGTGCACTGGCCACCAATCTTTCTGCTTCTCTTCACTCTCCAGTACCTTTAAGCAGTTGTTTTTTTGTATTATGTCCAGGTTTTTCTAGCTGTTTCCTTTTGAAGGGAGGGGAATTCCAGTAGGGTTTTAGTGCCTCATACTTGGAAGCAGAATCCCTTAAACTTGACTCTCAACTAAACCCCAAGGAACTGCTAGAATCTAGGCGTTACTATAAATGGTTCCTTGATCAGAGAGTGGTATTGATAAAACCAGAACCAGTGATGGAGTTCAGAAACAATGGTACTTCAACATTTTTGAAGAAGTCTTCACTGTCCATTAAGAGTTTCGGTAACCATTTTGCAAATATTATTAAATGACTCCCACGAACGGTTTAGGATTAGGTGATGGTTGGTACATGGGAATAAAAACAAGGCTACGGGTGTTTTACATGTCAAAATGTTTCAGATCATTCCACATAATGTAATTCAGCAGATACACACTGACCACCAAGTGATGAACAAAGTGTGGCAAAGATATTGAGAAACTACATGAAATCATCCTTGCCTTTTTAGAATCTTATTGGAGAAAAGAAAGAGACTAACATGAAGAAAAAAATCAATTGAAATCAATATATAATCAAATGCTGAAGTATGGAGGAAAAACCATGTGCCAAAAAAAAAATCTCCCAAATTATGACAAAATATACAAGGCTAAAATTAGATAATTGAACCAACTCCTTGTAGATACTATGATGAAACTCTGAATAGAAAACATCTAGCAAGTTGTGGAACACGATTACTATGTACAGTACACTGGAGATGACCAATAAGTTAGGCTTACTACAGTAACAAATAAGAATAAGCCTTTTAATGTAAGATATATTCTTTGTTTATTGCTTCTTACATTTTTCATTCAAACCTCATATATGAAATAAAACTTAATGTTAAGCATAAAAATGACTCCAACATTTTAAGTCTGAGTGACTGGAAGAACGAGGAAGACATTAATAAAAATAAGTTGGAAGAAACTGACTTGGAAAGAAGAAAAAGAGATGACAAGTTATGTTTCAAGCATGTTCAATTTGCATAAACAGCAGGACAATCCCTGTTCTGCCCATCAATTTTAGTACAGTACAGGTGAAATAGCAGGGACTTGGACGACAGAAAGACTCGATTATTCACATCTGAACTCCACTCACTTCCTCGTTTGGTGGCATCAGCAAATTCTAAGATTTGGTTTCCTTGATTGCAAATTGGGATCACAACATTAAACTACGTGGTTCTATTTTGAGAAATAAGTGGCACAATTCAAGTAAAACACTCCGCAAATAGTAGGTATTAAATGTTAATATCCTTTTCTTCCTTCCTTCTTCCTAGTCAGTCTTTTTGAAGCCCAACTTTGATTCTGTATGAGTCTCCACTTCCAACTGACCCATTTCCTAACCATCCTTCAACCTCATACCCTCATCTCAATCACACAGCCTTTCCTCCTGTTCTTTCCATTCCTCTCAATGTCACAAACGCTCTACATTCTTTAAGGTCCAACTCAAGGCCCATCTTCTTGATGAGTAAACAATCACTCCAATCTGTACTGATTTTTCCTTTGCTAAATGCCTCATGACATATGTTGCTATTAATTATTTTATATACTTATGACTTGTCTCCCCAACTAAACACAAGCTTTAAACAGTAGAATCAGTGTCTAAAATTGTTTTGGTTTAGAAAGACTGGGCTCTGGCCCTCCTCAGAGATCCATAAAAACTTGCTGAAGAAATGAATTAGTGATGCTAACCATTAAAATCCAAGTACTGATATCAATACAGATATACTTGATAAAGTTAAATTTATGAAATGTCATTTTTCTTTACTGTCAATTGGTGAGAAAACCAAAATCCAATATGATTATAATCAAAATGAACAAGATAAACAGCTATTGGTTTGGCCTAAAAAACAACGCTTAAATGAAATTCTATAAGAGACTTTTGTAAAAGACCTTATGCCATAATATTTACTTAACAGTTGCACAGGAAGGCAAAAATTAACAACAGAAATGGACTTTTATCAGAATCTTGATAGAAACGCAGTAAGAGGTTTAAGTCATTTAAAAGTAATTTTTTAGTTTGAGATGGATTCTTAAAAAAAAAAATTGGCTCAATGGGTCAGCACTAGAATTAAACCTACTACAACAGTAACTTACATAAACTATTAATAATTTTAAGTATGGTAAAAAACAATCCACGTGTACAAAAGTCCAGCACACCTGTTGTGCCAGTCAATTTAGCTAGGGCTTGAAACAACGTAATAAGACAGCCTGGAAAGTCAAATATCAATAAGCATCTCTCTTTTTTTTTTAGCTCAATGCACCAGACTCAACATTTAACACGTCAGTTCTGACTTCACCACTGATCTTTGGAGTCAGCAAAATTATAGCTTTAAAACCTCATTCTTCTTTATTTCCAGACAGATACACACAAACACACACACACACAACAGAAGCAAGCACATGACTGCGTGTGTGGAATAGTTTCAATTATAAACAAACTATTTCCGTGTATCTTCTATTAAACAAAGTGTTTAAAAATCAAACCATATTATAATGTCTTTGTAAAATGAAATATCTTCTATAAATTTATGTTTTTAAAATAAGGGCTGAAAATTATCTCGACAACTGTTCTACAAGGTCAAGAAATTAGTAAAAATAGCTTAAAGAACCAAAATTTCATACAATAACATTTATGTCAAGTCTGCAAATTAATGAACTTCAAGCACTACACACTTGGCAGGATGCTGAAATCAATGTTTCCAAATATCTGCCATGATATACTGATTCTCTGGTTTATTTAAAATTGTTCCTTTGCACATAATTTTAAGTAGTTAAATAACAAAATTCCTCTATTTTGAAAAAAATTCGTCTTCTAGTTCCTCCATAGATGGTCGAAGTTTAAATGACTCTAATTCTTAGCTAATAATATGCAGAGAGCAGATACACACAAAAGCTTCATTTAGATAAAACGACAAAGAAAACTACCATTTCCTGATTTTCTCCCTCAGCTCTCCCCACCCACCACCTTGATTCTGCAAATGGCAGAATAAATTAAAGCTCCTTTCTTCTACATCAACTCCTTTGTCCTCTCAAGGTTGCCTAATCATATTCATCTCTTAAAATGAGGTAAGAAACATCTCAAAAGCTGTATTCACATTAAATCAACTTTCTGATTCCTGCATTGCAGGAATAAAGCAATGTAATCACATCTTAAATTGGTTTACAGCAGGCTGTCTACCTTATCCTAGTTCTCAAGATTGATGAAATGAATAGTTTTAAAATAGCACTTTTTGAAATGACATGAGAATTAATAGTGCATAATTATCTCAGTGTTGACAAGTGAGAGATGTTTAACTCCTTAAAGGAGATTTCCTAACGAATCAGTGTCAGAGAAAGGCTTCATTGCCTGTACATTGTTGATTGATATCTAAGGGGATTGATTTAACCATTAAGAAATACTAAACGCCAATTTTTAAAATCATTTAGGTAAAAATTAAGTGATATTTCACTTAATATTTGAAATATTTTCTGAAGATTTTACTGTGGGTTTCAATAGTATTCTAGGTGTGGGATTACTAGGAAAATCTTATTTTACATTTCACTTGTCTACTAAGAAATAGTCAACCTTTCCATACGGTTTCAGCAAAACAGACATTAGTATTAGACTCCACATTACCTAAAAAAAAATTAAGCTATTGGATTTAAAAAATAGTATAGAGAGTATGTTTTGCCCTTTATAGTTGAGGATTCTAATGAAAGACAACTATAGTACGATGAAATAAATCTCCACTTTTTTTAAATAAAAAAACTTTTAATATACGTAAAAATTAATAAAAATGTTATCTTTACCATGCTGAAGTTTAACATTTTATATTCATCCTTTATCTCTAATTCATGTTAATTAACTCATAACTATACTTTTCAATTCTGTGTTTTAAATCCTGTGGATAAAAGCAAAACAGATTTATATTTCTAAATACCTGAAAAAGAGAAAGACGAACATATTCCCAGCAGTAGAGCTATGCTCTAATTCACTTTTTATTTTTCCATGTCTTTCACAAATATTATCTAGCTTACATATGCATCAGGTACAGGACTAAGATCTTTCTGACCCAGATTCACACAGATGGTAATGGGTAGAACCTGATTATGAACTAAGACAACTGGAATGCAGAATCCACACACACTGTGGTTAATAAATATTTTTCCACTTGGATTATCTTTACGTGATTGCCATTGTTCTAGCTGTCAGTAACATGCAGAGGTGTTCGATTACGTTCAGTTATTCCCTCATTGATTCAACACATTTGAGAGTTGATTACATGCCAGCACTCTCCCAGATGTCGGGACTGGGATGGCCACGACACAGATGTGGCCCTTCTGCCTGGAGGCCACAGACAGTTCTGGGAGGAATTGGGGTTTGCTTTGTAATTAAACGTCTTACTTAAGAGCCCCGCAGGGCCTGGGGATGGATAAATTTGAGACGCAGATTCACATTCTTGACCTGGTATCGTCTTTAGTTAGCATCAGACAGGAGGACTGAAGAGCTTCTTAAAAGCAGAGACTTTGAGAGTGAAACAGTGAGAGCAAAGTGTGAAGACAATGTCAGCCCGGGCTCTCAGAACTACCATGACTGCCCAAATGTGTGGTGCCCTCCATCCTGGGACCAGTACCCCAGGCACCAGTGGACCACAGGCAGTTGTGACCAGAAAGTCCACCCTCAGGGTGCTCTGGAGAAACAAATTATCTCCACATCCTTTAGGGAACCAAGGCCTCTGCACCTGCATTCCTCCCCGTGTACTCACTTGGCCACTTCTCTTCCCAAACTCCTTAGAAGATTGAGCATCAGGAATAAAACTTGATCATCACCAGCCAAATTCTCAGCTTCAGTCTTCTGTCTTAGGTTTGGCTTCCAATAAAATAATTAGATACATGAATGCCTCAGGCCATTCTGACCCATTAGTCATATTTAAACTATACATCAAAGCTCATTGGAACATTTTGCTAAACTAATGCCTTAAAATGTTTTTAGGAGAACTGCATTCTGAGTTCCAAACATGCAGCTTGAACATGACTTCTTAAAGCATGACCAGCTAAGAAATTTTAGTCAATATTATCATATTTTATATATATTTGTGAATATAAATGTGTACTAAATAGGAAAAAAAAAGAGGTTTGATTTCCTCATCTGCAAATTAGGGTTCATGAGAGCTGGTTCTTGAAGAATATTAAATTAGTTATTGTATACGAATGGGCCTGGTAGGATCTAGCACCAGCGGGTGCTCAAAGATGGTCACATTTGAATTTGAATTTGAATAAAACAAAAGGACTTCATATTTTATTTATATTGTGAAAACCTACAAGAAAAACAATATTCTAGCTAACCAGTTTTAAACTGTATCAAACAATTTTACTGCATTTACCAAGTGTGTAGAGATTTATCTTGGAGATAACATACTGAGAACTGTAGAGTTTTGAAGGTAAAAATGTACTTTACATATTACCTCATAGGTAATGCTCCTTTGTTGTTGTTGTTAATTTGCTGCCTTTAGCACAAAAATGAAAATATGTTAAAATAAGAAAAGACTTTAGTAACAAGTTCTAGAAATCGGCCCTTCTGACTTTTCCAATGTCGGTGATGGAAACCCTCCACCCCCAGCCATACGGCAGCCCGACGAGAGACAAGCACTAACAGGTAGTTTGCGGTGGGGCATGGGGTGCGGCTGGGGTACAGAAGAAGCAGGATCAAGGGTCAGCCCCTTCGTAGGCTGCCCCCTCCCCTGACCAACCCTTCAAGTGATGCCCTTGAAGATCTCCTTGCTCTCTTAGCGGAACATGGTTTTAGAAGCAGCTATATGGCAACATCATTTGCACTCATAATTTCGTAGATGTAAATTTAAGACTGCAGGGCCAGTCGAAGTATTCTGGGCCTTAAATTCCACTGTCTTCGTCAGAAGTATCCTTAATCAAGTGCATTTAAGAAGAAACATTCCCAGGTATAAAATCTAGATATCCCTATCTCTGAATTGACATTTAGCGAGCAATATCAGGCCTCTGTGAGGCAAGGAACTGGCTTTTTAGAACTCTTTCTTCAAAATAATGAGATTTGGAGAATAGTTGTCAATCACAGAAAGACATCATCAAACATTGTATGATGTCCTCTTGAAACCTGGTTCCAAATGAAAATTAGAAATTAAGATAATACATTTAACAGCTTATAAAGTTTATAAGATTTTTATCTGCTCTGAGACTTGGAAAGAATCAAATTTTTTTCTTGGCCAGGGAAAATTCAGGTTCCATTTTGAAGTCCCTCCTCTGTAACCCTCAGTCAGCCCTGTAGGAAGGTAATTATCAGGGCCAGAGGGATGGTGCCTGCTGCTTCTTAGAGGTAAACGCAGAGAGCTAAATTACGGTACTTAGAGGTAAACTCACAGGTTGTGCAGAGCTTAGCTGTTTGACTCCCGTGGATTCTAGGGCAGAACACTAAACACTTCTATTTATTCAGAGGGCAGGTACAGAATGGGGCAGCAGAAACACGGCTTTCCCAGCCACCCCCTCCAGTCCCTGCTAATCAACAGGAGTCACACAGCTAACAACCTCATGCGATGGTCTTAAAATGCAAGTGTTAATGTTATTTCATTGTAGTGTCCTTGTACTGAAATGCATTTATTAGGTAGCTTCCACTTTACCTGTATGTTTAGAAAAAAAGACCACAGCAGGAAAGCTGCTATTGTGAGAAAGGACATAAAATTCAAGCAATGAATTAAAGAGGCAAATGAAGGAACTCTTTTCCTTTATTAGAAATAGAAGAAACAGATTGTGCTCATCTTGCTTAGGGCCAACAGCCGCGCGGTGTGGAATTCAGCCAGCTTCAGTCACAAAGCTCACTTAGGAGTTGTGCTCTGCGAAAGGAGGAAGCCAGATGGGCTATTTACTTTCAACAAGATAATTCTGGAGGAAATTGTTACAAGTCAAAGAAACTTTTTAGCTTCATCTGCTATTTTAGCCTCTAAACTGACTCAGGAGGCAGGAGGGAGGGTTCTGTTAGGAAAGAAATAAGAGACTTGGAAAGAGAAGTGGGGAACTAAACGAAAGCACAGTGCAAAGCTTAGGCAGCCATGTAGCCCAAGTGCAGAAGCTTCCAGGCCACACAACCTGGGCTCATATCCTGGCTCTACCAGCCACTCACTATAACCTTGGACAAGCTATTGACCCCTCGGAGTTTCAGTTTCCTCCTGAGTGACATGGAGACCATACAGTGGCACGAGGTTATGAGGATTAAATGGCATGATGCAAGTACAGCACTTATAACACACAACATGAGCTCTCGATAAATGCTGGGCATTATTTTCATGTTTCATTTTCTCTTCTATTTGCAAAATGTAAAGAGAGTCCATCATATATATATATGACTAAATTTAGTAATAGCTAAATGTTATATTAGTCTACTGATCAGACTTGATGGAATTTATATGTGTGAAAACAACTTCTCTTTTATTTTGCTATCACAGAGAAAGGGTAAAATAATCCAGATAATTTTATCCTTGAACCAAGAATTTCAAAGAGACTTTTCAACCTAAAAATTACTTCTTTTAGAAAAATAGCCATAGAGTGAAAATAAAAAAGTTCATTAAATTGTGAGTTAAACTTCTGATAAACATAAAAGATGCTTCCTAACTACGAAAGCAGAGTTTTCTCCATTAAGCTGTAAATAATGGCTATCAAAACAAAATCAAGATAATCCTTATATGCATATACTAGAAAAGGCAGCCTCATTTTTAGGATATACATATAAACATCTTTAGGATAACATATAAATATTATTTATTAAGCAAAAACTGAAAATATTCAAGTTAAATTATGGAACCATTAGGCATCCACATTAACCTACTTTTCTTTTTTTTACTTGTAATATTGTTCAATGATAACTGATGATTCTAAGAGAATAAAAGATACTCTCTGAACAAAGCAATATACTATTATGTTCAGTCTACTGTATTTACCATAGCAAGAGAAAGAACACATATTTTTAGAAAGATTATTCAATACAAAGGAGTAAAACAAAAATACTTTAGTTTTGCCTGGTTATCTTTGCATTGATTTTGAGAAAATCACAAATATTCTATTTCACTGCCATATGAAAGAAACAGTATCACTATTTTTTGTAGTACATTCCATTTCTGAAGGAAAAAATATCCCAAAGAAATGGTCAACTTAATTTTCAAAATTTATTTATGGGCTCAGATAAGACAAACACAAAAAGAAATAGTATATCTTAAAACTATTTAGAAAATCTAAAAAGAATTGTTACTATATTTAATTTTTTACATTCCTAGCGACTCAACATAGCCGTGCCCTAAGAAAAGTGAATAAATGCTTATGGTAAGAATATTTGAAAAGAGTATGAGAGGGCTAGCCCCGTGGCTTAGCGGTTAAGTGCTTGTGCTCCGCTGCTGGCGGCTCGGGTTCGGATCCTGGGGGCGCACTGATGCACCGCTTCTCCGGCCATGCTGAGGCCGCGTCCCACATACAGCAACTAGAAGGATGTGCAACTATGACATACAACTATCTGCTGAGGCTTTGGGGAGAAAAAAGGAGGAGGGTTGGCAATAGATGTTAGCTCAGAGCTGGTCTTCCTCAGCAAAAACAGGAGGATTAGCACGGATGTTAGCTCAGGGCTGATCTTCCTCACAAAAAAAAAAAAAAAGAGTATGAGAAATCATACATATATCTACACTAGAAACTTACAGATTTTATGCCCCAATTAAGATCAGCAAATAAACTGAGAAGAGTCTGCAATGAAAGATAAAAGAAGTGGAAATCACATCTTTATTTTAATTATCATTTATAAAGTTAATATAAAATAAAATTTCTCTAAGTACTAGAGAAAAGCAAATAACAGAGCAGAACGGTTTTACATTTTCAATAAATTGGAAATGGACAGGAGAGCTGATTCCCTTAGAAAGAACCAAATACGACTTTTATGACATTTATTCTAAACAGTGATGAAATATTAAATGAAACATGAAATTGTCATCTTCCTCTCCTACACCCAGAATTTTCCCCCACTTTGAAAATATCTATGATTCCACTAACCCAAAGACCAAAAATATAATAGGCTTTGCCATTCCATTTCAACCACTGGCCTAACCCCATTCTGGGCAGCTTTGGAAATATCACTGCCTGCCTGCTCTGATACAGCATCCAGGGGAAGCTGAAAAGAGATGCACCTTGCTGAGAAAGCAATTTTCCTTGGGCCTCTTGCATCCTACATATCTTACTGAGTGTGCCAAGACTGCAAGGGCCTGGCTTCTTTTTTACATGGGCCATTTCTCAGGGTCAATTTTATAGATGAGAGAGAAGGCGATCTCACCCCCTGGACAAAGAGCAGGATTCATTACTGCTTGTTACAAAAGTGGTGAATTCCCGGAGCTCAGAGTTCCTCACTTGCAGGGCAAACTCACTGCGTACATAGCATCCATCTGGACCACGGGATTTAGAGGTAAGACAACTGAAAGCAATACGCTGATGCTCATACTGCCGGTTGTGCCATGGGTAATAACATCCTTTGTCTCTGACCCAGGAGCCTCACGACTGCCAGAAACCACAAAATAGTAACTGGCTAAATTATTAGTTTGTAAGTAGGGCAAAATCAAATCTCAGACTTGATAGTTTGGGCAAAGGAGGGGATGCTGACAGAAACATGGCTTTCTGAAAGAGGAATGAAAAGGGCCCACAGGTTAGGTTTGGGGATATGAAAAACCTCCCCAGGATCTGTGAGTGAATGCTCTCACTCAAGGGAGGACGGGGCGAAATAAGGGTCCTCACTGTGCTGCCAATTAATGGGGCTGAGAGAAGAGAGGAGGATTGAAATAAGCTACACCAGTGGTACCTTGGTTGTTGCTTATTCACTCTCTTCTATGCAGTGGAGGAAGGGATGTTATCATGACAATAGGGTAACAAGGCTTTTAGCCCAACAGAAAGGCAATGTGTATGTGGGTGCTGAGTCTAGGAGTCCTCAAAGCTGTACAGTGGTGTCTATAATGATGACCTTGCTACTGACAGTCTTTGGGAGGACCATCAACATTAGGAGTTCCTTGACACCCCTAATGACAGCATCACTTCTAATGACAACCTTAGAAGTTCCTAATGACACCCCTCTGTAGGACCACTTGTTGAGCCTCAAGTGGTAGCTGCTTGAAACCAACAGTAAACACATTGTTGACATAGAGAAGTTGTCTCTTTCTACACTACCTGATCCCTGTCTTCTCCTCTCCTCTGACCTCAGTATTTTAAGGAGAGAGATGATTGGGGTGGATCCAAGGTCTTCCTGTGCCCAAGGGGTACTGAAGGCCACACACACCAGCCCTAGTATGATGGGGAAGAGAGGGACTCAAAGTATTTATAGCTCTGTTGGATACAGCAACCCAAGTTACCATCCTACCTGTTTCCATGGAGGGAAAGGACACTGAATTCCACTGCTGGGGTTTGGTGCTTCTCAGTGGGTAAGGAAAACTAAAGTAAGTTAGTGGGAAGAACCCTTTGGGCTTATCAAATGTGCTGTTGTTGTGGCTTCCATATCTGATTGTATAATAAGAACTGATGTGCTACATGTCTGCACTTTACAGATCCCACAAGTGTCAGAAGGGGTTTTCACATTCAGAAACTGCTGCCCATGGAGAGGGCATTTCTCAGTACAGTAGCATCACTTTCTTGATGGAGCCACAAAGTCCATGCTTTTTCTTTTTTTTTGAAACAAGTAGCTATTATTATGCAACTAAGCTCTTATGGAAAATGAACACCTGACAACTTCATTTTTGTGTGGGTCTACTTGGACTCAATGATTAATGAGATGGGAAGGCCCCAACAGGCCTGCTAGACAAACAGAAATGGTATATT
The DNA here is from genome assembly GCF_020826845.1 of Diceros bicornis minor. NCBI lineage: Eukaryota > Metazoa > Chordata > Mammalia > Perissodactyla > Rhinocerotidae > Diceros > Diceros bicornis. The sequence goes on along the minus strand of NC_080778.1, from coordinate 7,929,334 downwards.
CAAGAGTGTAGCTGGTCTGGCCCTAGCATCATCTCAGTTTTACATGAAAAAAATGGCAGCTATTCCTTTGGGGGAAACTATATTCCCCATTCCACCACCTGAAACAAAGCTGCTGGTTCAATAGTGCTCTCACAGATTTCTTTCAATGACTGGGCCTAGTTCACTGATGGTTTGGCTAAGTTAAGTTGATGGTTCCTTTGAACAGCAGCAGTCATCCAACACCAATGACAGCTCTGGAAGACCAACTGTGGTAAGGACCAGTCAGCACAATGGTCTGAATTGAAAGATGTCATTCTTGTCTTAGGCAATGCTCCCAAGGGCCAGGCACTTTATATTTTTACAGACCTTTAGACTATTGCCAATGGCCTAGCTGTCTGTCCAGTCTGCCATTTGATAGACTCTAGACTGGCAGATTAATGACATCCCTCTGTAGGACCACAAACTGTGGAAATAAATCATAGCTGCCTATCAGTCTGGGTCACTGATGTAGATGCCCATGGTGAGAGCCCATTCTCTGATGAGACCAATTGGAATCAAGCTGGTTTTCAAGCCTGTGCTGACCAGATCATTGTCATCACTACTGGGATCCATCTATTATACCATATATGGCAGACATGGCAGCACATCTGCCATCATGGACAGGGCACAAAGTAAAGTTGTTTCTGATACAGAGGTTACCACTGCATATCAGACTTGCAACTCCCACCAAAAGTTGGCCTGTTTGTCCTGCAGTGAAGACGGTCATGTTTGCCTTGTCCACTCCTAGCAAACTGACTACATCAAACCCTTGATTCTTATTTTGGGATAACCCTAACATCTTACCACTGTCAACACTTTTTCAGGTTACTGTCCAATCACTGACTTTGGCTACTCCACTGTGGCTCTTGAAACCAAACTGTCATATTTTTAGCTTTCCATACTATCTTTAGTCTGACAATGGTATGTCTTTTGCCATAAAGACCTCTCAACAATGGGCCAACAGTAAAAGTGATCAGTGGACATTTATGACCTTTACCATCCTCAGGTTGCTGGCATTACTGAGAGGTAAAATAGACTTAAACTCAAAAAGATTTCTGACTCTACCTCTCTCACAGCCTCTTGGTCTACACACCTTACTTAGTAAGGCAGTTTGGTCACTAGATGTAGCCATCCCCAGAAAGATTACGGAGTTACGTAGACCTATTTTGAAAATTTGAGAATAAATTTTGTAAAAATGCCCTTATTTTACTTATACCTGACCCTTCCAGACAAAAGGTTTGGATACAAGTAGGGGATAATTGGAGAAAAGATAATGTTATAGCTACTGGGAAGGGACAAACCAATTTCATGGCTGTGGAGGAGAGCAACAAACCTGGCAACTGGGAGGGGGTTATTTCAAATCCCAGGAGGTACAGGGGAGAGTGATTAATGCCCTTTACTCCCCTATATCCAGTACCTCAGCTGGTGAAACAGTCAAATGATCCATGTGAGTCAAATGGCAGCAGTGCTGGTGGTCTGACTCACTGAACCACTTCTGAGCTTGTCATTCCCATCTATGGGCTACAAAAACAGAAAAAGTCATGTGGACATGGCTGGTCCTAAACTCTTCTGCTATTCCTGATGCCAATCAACAGCAGCTCCAAAACATGGACCTTCCCCTCATACCTGTGCAAACTCCCAGACTGACACAACCTTGTTTCAATCTGACTGATACAGATTCACAGCCTTGTCCTAACTCCAAAGCAGCTGTAGATTGTTCCATGTCTGGTGATCGAGGCTGTAGCTACTCAGAAGACTGTCTATGTAGCTTAATGGTGATCCAAATCAAGTGTAGCAGCAAATTCCAAACACAGTGACTTGTTCTCTCTATGCAGGGGAGAGTGGACCATGGAATGGCTCTCCACTGGCCAAGAGGGTTGCTTTCTGGACCCTCTACTGCCCCCTGTTATTGTTGGCAATCACACCAAAGACCAGCCAGTCACTTCAGTCTTCCTCGTATGAGTCATAATAGATAATAGACTTGACTTAGACTGTTTTAATTAAGACCTACTAGTCTCTACCTAGGATTTATTCATAGTAGGCTAAATCAGGACCCTGGGCGGGGGGCAGATGGATGAAGTCAATATTACAAGTTGGCCTCCTTCTGCTGCTTGGGATCCTATTGATCACAGCTCAAATTAAATGCTGTATGAGACAAGCTGAATAGATTTGGTCCCAGTGCTGTTGACCCAATTAATCAGAATGACCATGGAGTGAAATACTCATGTGAAAATTCATTACAAGCTAAGACGGTGTAGGGAAAGCTGTTGGTTATTGGGAGAGAGAGTTTTATTTGGGCCTCTTATTTCCCATGCATGTCTTGCTGAGTGGACAAAGATTGCATGGCCTTGACTTCCCTTTTACCTGGGCCATTTCTCAGGGTTGTTTATGCATCCAATAACCTTAAGAAATGAGGAAATGTCTATCCCCAGACAAAGAGAAGGTTTGTTTACTGCTTGCTGTAAAAGTGGTAGATTCTTTAAACTCAATAAATGGTCCTCCTCTGCAATGCAAATCCACTGCTTGCATAGCATCCATCTGGGCCATATCACATAACCCCTGTGGAATTTGGGGGCAAAAAAAACTGATGTAATTATGATAACATTTATGCAATTTGCTGTGCCACAAGTAATGAAATCCTTTGTCTCTGACCCATGAGTCTCGTGTCTTCTGCCAGCATTCATCCAACATTAACAGGCTAACTTATTAGTCTATAAGTAGAGTAAAAATCAATTCCCAGGCCCAACATGCTTATCTCTGGCTTGAACCACCTATGATACCTGATATAAAGCCCAGGTCAGGCAACCATCCCCATACTTAATGTTCAAATATGAACTTGCATAGATATGCTAAAGTTGAAGCTACTCATCATAGATTCTTTGTTGAAAGCAAGCATGAGAAAACCATTAACACATGAATGTAAAAACCAGGATCATTTCCCTATCTCCTAGAACCTAAACCCATGGGTTCTCCTATGGGAACTCTACACAAAACAGGAATTCTTCACTTCAGTTCCAGTTCTCCCATAGCAAAACCCCTATGAAGGGCTCTGTTACTCCCACCTCACTACAATATTGTGTGAAGAAATATTAGGTATATGGGATATTGTTATATTCTAGTTTAGGGGGAAGGGTAAGATATGGCCTGGATGGGAAAGGAAGTGAATAAGGAGTACTACTAGCCACAGGCACTTTCAAAAGTACCATCAATCAGCCAACTAAACAATAAGTCTATCCTCATGGAGGCAGAAAAATGGCTAGAAGACCATTATTTATTTCAGGATGGAGAGATCAAAAAGATTCAGAGAATAAAGAGTTGAGAAACATAATTTTATCTTCCATTGTCAAAAATCCTACAAAAGCAAAGTATTTAGGGTTCAAAATTCACCTTCAGAAATTTAATAAAAACTCAAACAGCACCAAGTGCTTTGTGCATGATTAACTGCAAAAGATTTTTATATTAGCTATTGCTTACTGTTAAAAGCAAATAAAAAAAGAACTTGAGAAAGAGGATGAAATAACAGTTTTGAAGCAGAATTATAAAAATCAACATTAAACTACTTCAGAGCTATGTTCAGACTTCTAGCTAAGTGTTAAATCTGATATATTCTAGATTTACCCCTTTGTAATGTATATGAATAAAACAAACTGCTAAAAATTAGGAAAATTCAAATTGCTTCAGAGAGTAATTTCATATTCACTTGTCTCTACAATTCATTAAAAATAAAAATAAATCGTTTTTGAGAACAACCACAGACATGAATTTGATGGATGACCATTTCTCCGCCCCACTGTGAGCCATGAGGGAAAGGTAGATGTGTTTATTCACGTTTTGTATCCTCATGCATAAGTGATGCTGTTGGCATGTCCTGTTATTTAATTAGGTGGAGGCAGAATAAATGCCTGATGCAAAGGCACTGCTGGAGTTGTGCTTGATTACTATAAACAGATACCAGTATTTCAAAACTACCCATAATTTCAAAAAAGGTTAAAATTTAAATCTCTCTTACAAATAACAAGAAAGAACATCTTTAGAACAATTATGAAAAAATCCGACTTCAGGTCTTTGTTTTAGAACTGGACATTTCCATCATCCAGGGTCCTTGTCTAGCAGGGTTGAGGAGGAGGCGTGTGAACACTCCAGGAGGAGGATTGTATGGATGACATCAGAGCCGGTCAAACACTAAGAGCATGAAAATCTATTTCTCCCATTAAAGAAAACAAAACCCTCAGAATAATTAAAATGAATTCCTACCCAAATTAAATTGCCTTGAAGTTTTCAGTGCAAGCTTTAGGCATTATAAACACTCCTTGACTGTGGCCTGCCAGGTTTCCTCAATCAATCATGCAGTGGCCTAAAATTAAATTGAAATGATTGGATCAAGGAAAATCAAATTTTTTAACATTTAGTTTCAGTAATGTGATTAAGAAGCTTTTAGGGATATTGTAATTACTTTGAAGCTTTGAGCATATGTTTCTATGGAGAGTATTCCAAGGAGAAAAGCTGCGTTAGGGAAACAAGTAAATACACATCCCAATGAAGCAAAATACATTTGTTGTAAAGTTAAAAGCAAAAGAGAGGAAAGAGTCAATGCGCCCGTGTGATTTATACCCTAAACATCCTGCGCAGAGCAACTACTTTAAAATCCCAGCTCATTCCAGAATTGCAATAATGTGATGGCCTCCCTCTAAGGGCAGCGTTGGAGAAGCAATAAGGAGAAAAAACAGTAAAGGACAGGGGAAAAAAGGGAAAAAGTCATCATTCTGTGCTAGCTCCAATTTTTGCACAGGAAAACGTGACAGACTAAAATCTCTCTCCCAAAATTAATGAATCATCTTCTCAGAATATGAAATATTTTCATATACCTAGCATACGCCAAAAATCAAACCATATAATTACTAGCTCTCTTCGTTAATTTTTTCATCCATGTCAACACTTACTGGGATTATGCTGGGCTTGGTGGCCACAAAGATAAACGAGATGAGGCTACACTCCGAAGGTCAGTAGCAGCAGAGACTGGATTCTTCTAAGGAGGTGCCTCAACCTCAGAAACAGGGAGGGAGACTGGAGAAGACAAAACAGGAGAGAAGACAATGGTCTCCTCTCCTTTCATTCACACAGTTACTCACTCAACAATTATTTATCATGCACAAACATAATTCTTCCCTCAAGAATGAGGCAGGTAAGTAAACACACAACCTTAAAATAAAATGAGGTTAGGTCTTGAAACTTGAGCAGGAAAATGATTCGGTCAAAATAATCTAAAGTCTGTAAAATCCTCTTTTGGAGGATTTGTTTGTTCTGATTACATGAAAGTACAGCTAATTGTCCCAATAGCCTAAAGTTGGTAAGTAGGAAGCAGTGCAATAGACTCTGAGTGTTTAATTTAGCTGCTGTCAATTTTATTTTATTTTTTAATTTGAATTCACTTCTCACGTTCAACCCCAGACACTGCCACTCCCTACTGTCTTGGAGGAGCCCTGATTCACCGAGTTATTTAGGTTACCTGCCACTGACCACTGCAGGCATTAATGTTTGCTTCCTCTGCCCAAATGGGCCTTAGAAGTCAACACAGAGTGTCCATTGGTTGCAGACTTGATGCTCTTTATTAAATCAAGATAGACCAGACTAGTAACATCATCATTTCTCCATTAGCCAAAAGTAAATGAGGGAGATTTAACTTGGCCTTGCTGCCAAAGCTATCTTTCTAAAAATAAATTTGACCATGCCTGTGGCTAGCATTAAGACCAAGTGGTTCCTCGTTACTCACAGAGCAAAACCCGAACTCTCCAGCATGGCATAGAACACTGCCATGGCTAGGCTCCGACCCTCTATACCCCGATCCCTCATGACTTCCTCCTGCAGGCTCCTTCTGCTCTATCCTTGTCAACTACTCCTCCTTCCCCAACACAGCGTCTGCTTACAGCCCCCAGGCCTTGCTCTGTCTAAAATGCACTTTCGTTATTTGCCTGCTCAGGAGACCACTCAGACCCCAAGGTCTAGCTCAAATACCACCTCTGCTCTGGAGGTTCCTCTGCTTTACCACATAATTAAACACGCTTCCTTTATATCTTCTGTTATTGCTGATCATTATTTTGCAAGTGTACACAGCATCTTCCCTAAATCATGATTCCTCATTTAGCTATGCAGGCTTGGTGCCCGTCACAGGTCTGTGAGTCTCAATAAATGTTTGTTGAATTTGACATTTATTTGCTTACTTCTTTTTTACAATAAAAATAAACTTTTTTTTTCTTACAAATCAAATTCTGCATCTATTTTAAAAATTTATTCCATATTTCTGTTAGAGTTTCTCCTAACTGCACTAACAATGTATAGTGGAATATTTTTCAAATGTTTCAGCCAAAATTGCCTTCATGAAACCAAATTCTCTACTGACATCTTAAAAAAAAATGAAGCAAATTAAGCTACATCATTTCATTCTTTTTTGTCCTTCACAACTTTACTAGAATTTATTTGAAACTTCTAACTGTGTAATTGTCAACCAAGACAGACTAGTTATTATTTACGAAGGGCAGGTCAATGTTAAACAACTCCACGGGAGCGTTAGTTGTCTGACGTTCATAGTCACTGGCAAATAAGAAATCAAAATGTACATAAAATGATTATTTGCTCCTGCTTTGCCTGATCATGTGTTGTTGCGTGAAGGCATATTTCCTGTCAAAAGCACAACAAAGCTTCCTCTGCTCTACAGGATACAAATGAGCACCTGGTACAGCAAATTACCGGGCTGTAATTCACCATCTCAGTCCTGGAGTGTCGCCACATGTTCTCTCGCCACCTGGGAACACTACCTTGAAAAGTGAGTTACGTCCTTGGCCAGGTTTACCAACCAGTGCACAAAACAAATACTAGCTTCCTCATGTGTAACATTACTGCACTGCCTTTAAATGACCTCAGAAAAGGCAAAATCAAGTAGTATCGCTGTTAAGGCAATGTCCTCTATCTGTCAACCTTAGTTCACAATAAGACTCTTCAAAATCAGCTTTCAAATGGTGAAAGCCTTAATGGTAACTGTGGTAGCTGAATAGGACCTCCTCAAGATGTCTGTGTTTTAGTCCCTGAAACCTGTGAATGTGACCTTATATGGCAAAAGAGACTTGGCAGATATGATTAAATTAAGGATCCTGAGATGGGGAGATGATCCTGGCAGCCCCTAAATGTAATCGCAAGTGTTCTTAGGAGAGGAGGGCAGAGGGAGATTTGACTACAGTGAAGGAGAAGGCAACATGACCGCAGAAATAGAGACTGGAGTGAGGCAGCCAGGAACCAGGGAGGAAGTGGAAGAGGATTCTCCACTGCAGATTCCAGAAGAAACTCGTCCTGCTAACACCTTGATTTTAGCCCCTGAAAACTCATGTTGGACTTGTGGCCTCCAAAACTGTAAGAGAATAAATTTGTGTTGTTTTAAGCCACCAAATTTGTGGTAAGTTGTTACAGCAGCAACAGGAAACTAACATGGTAACTGAGCCATGCCTCAAAAGTGTCTAACGCTATTGAAACAAGTTAGTAAAATTATGGTACTCATGTGTGCTTTCCAGAAAACACTACTTTTATAACCAGAATATGAAATTTCTTGATGCTACCACTAGTAATTTATTGGACTTAATTTTTCACAAAAGCTACACATATTACAATGGTGATGCATTTGTCCTATTCTTAAGACTGTGTTTATAACATTTATTGCATTTCTGTATTTGCAAAATATTATATACTTAATGTTGAAGATCTGAAAAACACAGAAACCACAATGCAAAAAAATCCCACAATCCAAAGATAACAATTTTGGGGTCTACTTCCTGAAATTTTTATATATATAAATGGTACCTAACGCTATCTAGTTTTCAGTTATGGTAACTAAGCTCTTACGTGAATACTTAAAACAAAATGTTTTTTTTTTTTAAACAGTTTTTTTAATTTATTTTTTTTGTGTGTGTGAGGAAGATCAGCCTTGAGCTAACATCCATGCTAATCCTCTTTTTGCTGAGGAAGACCGGCTCTGAGCTAACATCTATCACCAATCCTCCTCCTTTTGTTTTTCCCCCAAATCCCCAGTAGATAGTTGTATGTCATAGTTGCACATCCTTCTAGTTGCTGTATGTGGGACATGGCCTCAGCATGGCCGGAGAAGCAGTGCGTCGGTGCGCACCCAGGATCCGAACCCGAGCCACCAGTAGCGGAGCGCGAGCACTTAACCGCTAAGACACGGGGCCAGCCCAAAATCTTTCTTAACTATTAAAGAATTCACATATATTTATCAGTCTTAGGTCATTAATGTTAATCACTCTGTTATCATTGCTTAAGCCCCCCTCCAAAAAAATCATGTCACCTCCAGAAACCTGAACTCAAATGACATCACCACCCCTTCTCTAACTTTACCAGCATAATCGGCATTCTATTGGGTATAAAATGATTAAATTGGCTGCAGAAGCCAGAAGGGATTTTTTAAATAAATTTATACACGAAGAATTGTGACAACCATGATTGGATCCAATAGAGAAGTTCCTTAGATGTTAGGCTCCAAACAAGAACTATTCCAGAACTTCTCCCTGACCCCCAAAATAGAGTTATAAAATGTGCTGCAGTACCCAGTAATTGCCATGGTATAAAGGCAAGCATATACACCTAGTGTAAAACTCTAGCATTACATACTGAGAATAAGATTATTTGGTGACTTCCTTGAAATCAAGCTGATAGAAAAAAAATCAATACATTTGACAGTAACTTTGCAGGTGGTGAGAAATCGAAGTTGCCACACACACACACAAAAATGGACAGTGAAGAAAGAAGAAAACTCTAGAGAGGGTGACAATGAAGGAAGAAATCCCCCTATCTATCACTGGCTGGGCATTTCACCAATTCCTAAATGAATAAGAATGGGAAGGAACTATCAGACCTCCACTGTATTTTATTTTCTGTTTGCCTGATATAATTAGGTCTAAATTTACCGCACAGTAAAACATATACAATTCCTATCGGATACTATTAATTCAGGCATCTTCATTTAAAAACATCTTTAGGGGGCCGGTCCGGGGGTGCAAGCGGTTGGGTGTGCGTGCTCGGCTGTGGTGGCCCGGGGTTCGCCGGTTTGGATCCCGGGCGCGCACCGACGCACCGCTTGTTAGGCCACGCTGTGGTGGCGTCCCATATAAAGTGGAGGAAGATGGGCACGGATGTTAGCCCAGGGCCAGTCTTCCTCAGCAAAAAAGAGGAGGATTGGCATCGGATGTTAGCTCAGGGCTGGTCTTCCTCACACACACACAAAAGTAATAAAATTAAAAAAATAAAAACATCTTTAGATACTGTCACACATAAACATCCAAACTTGGTGGATGCCTACTGACTTGGGCAGTCTACATTTGCTTGTGGTCAGCAGTCCAGATAAGCAACAACTCATAGAATACCGCCTCAGTTGTGCTTCAGTCTGTACCTCTCACTCCCCAAGGATGGGCCAGAGAGCTGGAAACAACAAGCCAGAGTCCAAGGGTAGAGAGAAGCATGCTAAAGCATGAATTCTTCCTCTTAAATAGTTCTCCAGGCAGTGGGCCCAACTGTTGCCCTATCCACCAGCCAACCCAGAGTCCTCACTCCCCAAAGCTCTTGCTCAGGGAAAATATTATCATCAGGACCAGATTCCTCTGAAAACAAAATGCACAGGCTGGGCCTACAAATAGTTTTCCTGCAGACAACTCCCCGTCTAGCGGGGAGGGCCATGGTGGCTCCCAGGCTGTGGAGTCAGGCCACTTCTGTCAGGACCCTCAGAAACCCTTTAAGCCCAATGGTCAAGCCCTGTGGAAGCAAGGAAACAGCTCACCATTTAATTATTCAGACAACAGCTGCTCCTGTGAACTGAAGAACAAAATGTTATAATTCCAGCTTCTGAGAAAATTGAGGGATGTGAGGAAGAAAAAACAAGAGGGAAAGGAAAAGAGGGAGTGCAGGTGGATGCTCCAGCCACAGGTTGCTTGATCTCAGAAACACAGACATTATAAACTCTCAGTCCTATTTCTCTACATTATTAACACAGAGGGAGTTTCAGGCATCTAATTCCTATCTTTCCATGTTCTGGAAAACGGATCCACTCTGAACAACAAGCTTAAAAAATTACTATGCAGTTACAAAAGCTTCATCTCAGGTCATCTTATTTATGCACTGAAACTCCAAAAACATTTAATAATAGCAATAACTAGCACATCCATCAATTATATAGATAAATAATGAAAATGTCTCAATTGGAATACCAATATTAGTTCCCTAATCACTATTTTTTTTTCCTAATTTGATGAGGGTGGGTGGGGGTTTGAGGGATGGGTAAGGTTGCTATATATCGTATACAGAGATTTTTCTCTCTTCCAATGTTAAGGGCTCTAATGTTACCCTTTATGGAGGACCCTGTTCAAGTCTTACAGTAAAAGTAAATCGGAGAAATCATCAATAACCCATCAGTACTCTTAAAAATACAAACATTTGTCCAAGGATGGTCTCAATATACAGCCAGGCATGTAAGTTATGCAGATATTAAAAAGGAAGAAACTCTACTCTGCACTATTCTAGGTCACTCAGTAGCTCTAGCTATAGCAACACTGTTTTCTCCACTTACAAAAGTATAAATAGAAACCTAAGTATCATGTGCCACTTATCAAAGGAGATACAAATTATTTTTGAAACACAAATAAATTTAAAACTTTAGCAACATGAAAAAAAAAGGCATACGTGTCAATGAGAGACAGTAATACGTCCTATAAAGATAAGAACATTTTTTTTAGAAATATGGCCCTTGATGAGAGATGAGTTAATGACATATGAGATCACTGTCACCATTCCTACCCCACGACTGTCCTTTCACTCTCAGTGGAAGATCATCTCCCACTTGAGAGAGAAAAAGGAGCCATTAACAGTTACCTGGACTTCTTGGCACTATTGCATATACTACAGTTTTCCATTACGGCCATAGACATCCTTCTAAAATATAATCCGTTCATAATGCTCTCCTGTATACAATGGTTCAATGACTCCTCCTTGCCACCAAATGAAAAGCCACTCTCCTTGACATTGCTCGCATACTGTGCCCTTTTAGACTGGTGCCAGACTACTCCTCCAGCCTCCACCTCACCACATGCCTTTCATTCCATTCTTCCCGCTCCCCTCCATGCCACAGCTCATGTCTCTTCCTGGATCTAGAATGCTGCCTTCATCTGGTTAATTCCCACTTATCCTTCAGGGCAACTCAAATGGCTCCTCTAGAAAGAGTGGATCCACCAGTCTCTGTTAGCTGCCCTCTCCAGGGCTTCCCTGTATAAACCTGTATCATGGTACTTACCATTAAGGATTTCAAACCTTTATTTTTCTGTACACCTTCTACACTACGAGCAAGCACCTGACAAATAGTAGTTGCTAAAATCTGGGTTGATTCTAAAGGAGGAACTAATTGCTTCAGATAGAGAAGTGTGAGAGGTGACACAGGTGGAGATCTTAAGGAAAACTTCATATAAAGCTGGTGTCATTTGAAGGATGAGCAGTAGTTTCCAGATGTACTATGGAGAGGAAGGGCATTCAAAGCCGAGAGAACAACATGAAAAATCGTGTGTGTGTGAGTTTCTATCTACACATATCTTTCTAACTACTCTGCTTCTGTTGGAGAAAGGGTGGAATCCTTACCCCAAATACGTGTCTTATCAGTCCAACTAGATCACAGACTCCTCGGGGACAAATGGTCTCTCATATTTCTTTGTGTCCCTTTCCCACAGGCCATATATACACCCCCCGGCCAGCAACACCTGATCCAGTACCTTAGAACGAACTAACACTGAAATCATTATTGTGAATTGAAATACCTATTAATCCAAGGAAGAAAGTTTTCTATTTAGTGAAAACAGATATTTGAACTGGCCTGGTGAAAGTCCTAGTTCATGAGGACACATAGGAGTGGGGGAAATAGTAATCTGGGTTAAAAGGAATTGCAGTACGATGTTCTCCTATAGGGTGAAATAAACAAGCCAGGAAGGTGAGCTGCAACATAAAGCAGCCGGCTGTCACATAAATCTTTCTTTAATATTACAAAACTTAAGAGAGAAACCATTCAGATTACTACAAAGAAACATTTAAAATGAGCTCATTAAATGCAAATTAAAACAGAAACACTGAATAAGCACTGGGCCACAATTAAAGGCTGAAGAAACAGCAGGTAGGAAACAATTTCCATTGATCAAAGATCTAAAAGCTAACAGAATCAAGTATTCTACACTGTAACTGCTTTCATGAATATGAAGCATTTCAAAGTAGAGAGAACTTTTTTTTTTGCATTTTTCAAAGAAGCTTTGGAGGTAGAAATGCATTTGCATATCTTAATACAAAGTACTTTCACTGTATCATTTTCAAGCAATGAAGCTATGAGGTTTCAAAAAAATGCAGACTTCAAAAAAAAAAAATCCTTAGAAATAGTTCCAAAACTGAAAAGGGCATAAGGTCATCATTTTAGAGCTTTTGGACCCAAAGAAGAACTGTACATAATTACATGAAATGTTCTATGCCAAAATTTAGTAGAACTTCTTTGTGGCACAACTGTATCTCATCATCAACAGAAGCTTTTAGAGCCTACCCCGGGTACTCAGACGCAGGGTCACTCTTCATCTCAAATTATTGAAATAGAAGGGAAAGTAGCAGTACACAGTACATTCAACTAGAAATATAAATTCTGAGACCTTAACATTCACCACATACGAGCTTTAAAACAAATATGCAGATTTGTGGGCAAAGAGTAAACTTAGACTGTACATTCCTGATGGCAGGGCATCTTTTTCTGTTTTATTCACTAGTGTATCCCTGGCACCTGGAGCAGCACTGGGCACATAGTAGGTGCTCAATTATTAGATATGCTTTTGTGAAAATAAAGCATTATCAAATGAAAAGTGGCAGGTTTTTTCTTCATAAGTTCATTTTAAAAATTAAAATATACTGCTTTTCATCTATCAGAAAGGCAAAAGTAAAAATAGTTTATGGTACACAAGGGGGAAATGGGCACTCTTATAAACACTGTCAGGAAGGGCAGAGCCAACAAGGACAACACACTTTGTGCAGTTTGTGCACTGCTCAGAGGCACTAAACCTAGGGTGAGGCAGAGGGGGAGAGGGGAAACCCAGCAGGTGCTCTGCTGGTGAAAGCTGAGTCAGTCCTGGGAGGGATGTCTTTTTGTAATTTTTCAGCCCACAGAGAGAGGGCAGCTCTTTGCTACCTTGTTGTGGTAGACAGGAGTATAAAATAGGGCAACTTATTTGAGAACAATTTGGAAATACCTAGTAAAATTCAAAATCTACAAACCCTTTGACTAAAAAATCCACCCAGAAACTGTAATAAGATTTTTACTTTACATATATACTTAAACATTCAAATAAAATGATACGGACACAAACATACCTGATGATAGCAATTGTCTGTAAACCTACTAAACGCTCATTTATTGAAGAGTATTTGCATAATTTGTGTATATCCAGAAAATAAAACACTAGGCGGGAATTACTGTGAGGTGGATCTGTACATGCAGATATACGAGTTTTCTAAGAGATGTTAAGTTAAACGACGTACAAAACAGACTATGTTCTAATTATTGTTTTTTTTTTTAACTCAATCACAAACCTTTTTAAAGAATAAGACATTGAATTTGAATTTCAATATTGGCAACATTGTTGTATAAATATCCATGCACTTTAATATCTGATACTACTCAAATACCTGAATCCAGTTCTGCAGGACATTTAGAATATACCTCAAATATCACTACTAAAATTCAATTTTAAATACAAAGAATTGCTAATTTTAAAAAAGGGTGAAATAAATTTTAATAGAGGTGTCCAAAATTACATTTTTCTAAGTTGAATTTTCTTAAGCTTTTCTATTTTGCTTTACATTATCCTCAAGTCCTTCTCCACACTTCTCACAAAGTTATAGTTTTTCATCGACTTCAATTAGATTATGTTTCTGTAGCTGTCTGGGTCAGGGCATTTAACATATCAATCATAATCCAAGTGGGGAATGTAAGTACTTTGGAAACAGTCTCCGTGCCAAGAAGGAATCCCGGGTTTTAAGAAAGTAAAAGGAAGGTAATTTTATTGGTAGTGAGGTAATAGTCAATCTCCTTTACTCCTATTCCACTGAGAAACCCATTTTTGTTTTTCCTCAAAAGTGATGGAAGATTCAAATAAAGTAGAAGAGTACTATTTGCATTAACGAGGGTGTAGCAATTAAAGAGAGCACAGGCATGAAAGGGGCAAGTATGAGTAGCACGCATGTCTTTAGCAGAAAAAACTATCCCCAGATACATGTGTATTTGTTCTCCAGCTTATCACTGCGCAGAGACTATCACATCTTTCTTGGCTCTAAAGTTTAGTTGCGGAAACAGGAAACCCATCCCTCTAAGATGTCCCTTCACTTGCTTCCACTTTCACTAACCTTTACCATTATTCAACACAACCAAGTCCAAAACTGGCAGTTAATATTTTTATTAAAATATGCCCACCAACAGAATTGGGCAATGCAACTAGTTGTATAAAATAATGTATTGCACACTGTCCACATGGTTTTATATGGAAGGTACTTGTCCTGGGAAGGGGCATGGATTTAATTATTTATGTTGTAACACACATTTATCTGCACTATGTAAAACAACAGCTGGAGTATGGGAAAGAATGCCTTTTAAATCCACCTCATATTCTCCATGTCATTACTAGACATCGTCTAATCAACCACACCGTACTCTTCCTTCTTGTGGCCCTAAATCCCAAATAAAAACTAAACTGCCTAAACATATTTCCTCCTAATAAAGTTATTCATATAATCATTTATTAGAATTTAGAATTATGATGATTTTTAGATTTTTTTTTTCTTAAATATTTCTTTCTTTATTTATTGTGTGTGTGGGGGGAAGAGCAGCCCTGAGCTAACATCTGCCAATCCTCCTCATTTTGCCGAGGAAGACTGGCCCTGGGCTAACATCCGTGCCCATCTTCCTTCGCTTTATATGGGACGCCGCCACAGCATGGCCTGACAAGCGGTGCGTCGGTGCGCACCCGGGATCTGAACCCGAGTCGCCAGCAGCAAAGCGCGTACACTTAACCGCTATGCCACGGGGCCGGCCCCTGATTTTTAGATCTTTAAGTTCCTGTCTTCTTTATATAGCTTTACCATAAATGTTTCTTTTAAAATTATTCATGCATTACATTAAGTTGAATTAAAATTTGTGCAATTGTCTTTAAAATAAGGTATAGACTATTTTTTCCTATAAAATAGTGATAGTATGGATTTTGAAAAACTTCTACTTGGTTTTCTGATTCAGATCAGATTTGTGTTTACAAGTGGATCTTGTGTAACTGCCACCTAAAAAGGTTCAAAAGATTCCTAAATATTTACACATTTTTATTAATTTGACAGCTTTCAAAAGTCATTCACCAAAAGTTATACCAGGCTAGAAAGGTAAGAAAAGTTGGACATCTTTAGGTTTTATCATTGCCGCAAAGACAGTGTCAGTTAACTGGCATGATTCTCCTAGTTACAGGTAGAATGTTTTACATTTTAACATTATTTTCATAAATAAAAGATTTAAGAAGAGTTTATCAGTGCATACAAACTTACATATTTTAAAAATCCACCTCTCATCTTTCTGGACAAACCACATCTGACTTCAGATGCACTCGCTGCAATCAAAAGTGTTTTGTAAGTGGCGCCTGTCAAGAATAATCCTAAAATAAACTCACTAAATCTTCAATGCATAATCTAAAACAAGTCTCTGTCATAATAAACTCCAAACTAGCAATGTTTTCTAATCATATTGTGCATTTCCACTAATTTTCAGAGATAATCCCTAAAATAACTTTTGGTTTAACAACCCTGGAAGAGAGGAACTTTGCTAATCTTATACATCACAGTGCTTATAAACAATTCTAGTAGCCACTTCCAAAGCTTTATTCACAAAAATGCACCTAGGTTATTTTGTGTTTGGAAAAAAAAAAAAAAAAAAAAAAACTTTTGCATAGTGAATTAATGATTCACTATGCAAAAGGTTTAACCCTTGCTATGATTTACTCTTAATCGTTCATCTCAGACCTTCAATGAGAGATTTAAAAGAAAAAATCGCAGGGAGCAAGAAGTTTAAATCCACCTGCAGGAATTTCTTTTGATGACAACCATCATCACCAGGTACCTTCCATTAGAGTCAATGCTTCGCTAGGGTCTCCCTTAAAGAATCCTACAGACAGTGGGTCCCAATCTGTCCTAAACTGGAAGACACCGACCAAGTCTCCCTGAGGGATGGAAATGGGGGCGGACAGGAAGGCCTTCCCACGGACCCCCACAGGTCTGACTGAGCAGTGCACTCGCCGTGGGATAGTGGAACCCAGCGTCCACCTGGGGAGGAGCACCCCAGGGTCCCTCGCCAGGTTGTCTTCAGTGGGAAGCTTGTCACAGCAGGGGCGGGGTGGGGGCTTAGAACACACACTGGGCGGGCACTGGGAAGCCGCCGGCGCGGGCAGAGGACGGCGCGGACGCTGCCGCCCTGCCCTTGACAGTTGGCACTGGCAGGCACCCTGGGGTCCCCGTCGGCCGAGGCCCGGCGTGGCGCCACGGCTGGGCGCGGGACGGCGCAGAGAGGCTGTACCTGGCAGGCACCCACGTACCGATCATGGTCACTGGGCAGGTGGAGGCTGCCGGACAGGGCGAGGACTACCAGGGCACCGAAGCCCACCCGCGCCTTCCACCAGCGGCGCTCCGGGGTTAAATCGTCCAAGACTCCCCTCCCTGTGCCCAGCCGTAGGAATGCGCAAGCGCGAACGGCGCGCAGCCCGGGGCTTTCTGGGAGTCGTAGTTTTAATGCGTAGTTTCTCCTCACCCCCGCCCGCCTCCCGCCGCCTGCCGCCCGTCGGGACTGAGGCCCAGGAAACGTACGTCACGGGGGGCGGGACCATTCGGCCGCCGTGTTGACGCGTCGCTTAGCAACCGGGAGGCTAACCTTTAGAAGCTTGTTGCAGCTCAAGCCACGGTCCAGCCCTCTTCCCGCCCCTCCCCTCCCCTCAACTCCCTTCACCTAGGAGCTGCCAAACATCTGGATCAACCTGGGCACTACGAGGGGGTTGAAGTTCTACCATTAACGCGCCTTTTTACATTTTTTCCCGACCTCCTTCTCACATCCGTAAAACCCACTGACTCTTTTACTACACGTTTTATGAGAACAAGACATTTTCTAGGAAGATGGTGGCAGAAAAAGAGACCTTGAGCTTAAACAAATGCCTAGACAAGATGCCGAAGAGGACCAAGCTGCTGGCACAACAGCCGCTGCCGGTGCACCAGCCTCACTCCCGGGTTTCTGAGGGCTTCACAGTCAAAGCCATGATGAAAAACTCAGTCGTAAGTGATCTTTCTAAACTGAATGCACTCGCTCCGAATCAGATTGTAGAGGCTGGCTGGCCCTAGGATGGATTCGGAGCCCATGTCCTGGGTGGTCTTTGCCAAAAATGGCAATTATTCAGCCAGTAGCAGATGGTGCCCAACAGAGTGTGGAGGTCCAGGATAGGTTGTTAGAAAGGATCTTGGACAAGTGATGTACTATACCCATTTATAAGCACCTTCCTAATAACTCATGGTTTCTAGACCACCGCACATCACTCTTAAACTATTTACACAAAGAAGAAAGATCCACTTTGCTTGTTGATTCCTAAACTAGCCCAGTCAGCAAAAAGCCTCATTGAAAGTGAGTTCTTAGAAATCCTAAATTCTCTTGTAAAATTTTACATGTGCTGATGTACAGCTGGAAACATAAATATTAAATAATCTACAATAGGAAATCTCATTAATTCAGCCTAGGAAATTTTAGAATATCCTAGCATTTACTCTAAGGGCACTGTTTCTCACAAAAAGAAAACAGCAGGTTAGAGTACTGAAAGACACCTGAATATGAAGTCTATTTCCAGATAGACCTTTTAAACTGCTAATTTTAAACAAGCCAAGCTTCACTTCAAGTATCTCTGTTACTACAATTCGTATTTCATTTCTATTTTTTGTGGTAGTAAAAAGAAAATATTATCAATACCGTTGGGGGAAAAAGGTTTAAATTGCACACAAATAGTTTAGCTACATGCACGATAGGTATAGGAAAAAAAACAGCTTTAAATTTGGTATGCTAAACCAAGTTTTACCACGGGGTAAGCAGCTGTCTGGGAATGAGGTATTAAATAATAAATACAGCTTTCAAATTTGTGTAATTTACACTCTGGGAGGATCTGACTTATTGTATAGCAACTCATTATGTTAAATGAATAATGTTGCTTTCCAGTGTCACGTTATTTGTTTTACGTAAATGTTGTAAACCTAATACCTTCTTTCTAAACCACATCCTTAAAACACATGAATGAAACATATTACTTCTAGACCACTAGGCCAGATTCCCATGTTGCTACACAAAATGATATTCTGGTTGTTGGAATGTGTCAGTTGATTTACAGTAGTTAAAATTTTTGGAAATAGAGTAAAACTTCTGCTTGTTGTAACTGCAGTCTTTCTCCCTGTATTTCACGTGAATAGGTGGTCATGAGAGCCAAGACGACTCATTTATCAGCAATACAATGTATCATAACCTTAAAGCTAATTATTTGCTTTTCTTCTAAACAGAGTTTATAATTATAATTTTAGTGATTTTTTTCAATGTTATACTTTTTCAAAGACGTAAAAAAATTGGTCACATTCTTCCTCTTTTTTTTTAAACTCATGTTCATAATCATGTTTATTTTTTTTAAAACATAGCCTTATACTTAAAATCATAATTCTGGAAAATCAAGTATTTCAGTATTGCCGAGTGTAACAAATATGCTTACAGGACTCAAAAAACCGTTGATTATGAAGCAGCCTTCTTTTTAAACAACTTATTTGAGATAAATTATCTTCTTATTGCCATATTTTTAAGGAAAATCCTGTAGTGTAATATCTATGTCTCCACTGGGATCCTCAAAATAGGATGTCATTCTTTCACTTCATTTAGTGGAAATCATAATTGTTAGAGACAAACATTACTCGTCCCCTCATTCATTCAATCAACAACACCTTTTTTTTTTTTAATCTAAACTAAGAACTTGCTAAGCACAACTTTGGGGTTTGGGACCAGCAAAATAGAGTTCCTGCCCTTAATACTCCAAGGAAAACCACCGCCAACAACAACACTAAAGTATTGACGAAAGAGAGATAAACAGTACTGTTTATGCAAACTAACTTCAGTGGTACAGGAAATAAAACCTTTCATTTTCATACCCAGTATTTACATTTCACTGTTTCTGTCTTCAACCGTATAAACCTTTCGGCATTATAAAGTCAAAATACCCCTCTTTCTTAAGGTTTATTTCTGTTAGAAAATAATATGCCAATCTCTAGCTTGTCTTAATTACAACCTCTTGTTTCAAAAGCGAAGCCCTAAACCATTTTTCTAGTATTGGGACTTGCCTTCAGTTCCTTCTTTCCAATACTTGCTAATTAAATGTCACCATTCTGGTGCTCCTCCACGAAAGACATATAGAACCATACCCTAAGGAGTTCTATGGAGATTCCCAATGTTTCTTTAAGAGTGCTGTAGTCATATAAGGCTACAAACTCGATCATAAACAGATTTGATCAGATGGGCTATGCAAGCAGAAATCTTTATTTAAACAGTCATAATCTATATATGACAATGCAAAATTAATTACAAAATAATGATAAATGTAAATGGCTGGTTATTTAAATTCCAATAGCATATGCTGTTCTTCAGTAGTAAGTAGTTCCTTTACTTCCTTGAAATTGTTGTTGCCTTCTGTAGTGGAAACAAGCAATGACACAAGTTCTGCAATCAGAGAATAATATTCAAATGTTTATTGTTATAATGTTTGACAGAAAAGAATGATAGGAGATATAGAATTTGAAGAGTTCATAGTTCCTTTTCCCTTTAAAGGCCTTGTTTGTGGCATGATAGAGCCCATAACCAGAAACCTGTAGCCCAGTGTTGTATTGACTTCATCTCAATAGACAGTAGATGCTTTCTGTGCTAATCTACCTTATCATAAAGCAAGTTTGAATATGAGCCAAAGGTTATGATGATAGAGAAGTTGACTTCAACTGAAGCTTTATATTATAGCTTTCCTTTTCAGTAGACGATAGATTTTTTTAAGCTCAAAGTTTATGGGAATGGGAGAAATAATACTGTAATATTTCTTTACTTATATAGAAACTTTTATACTTACGAATCATATCTTCATTCAACACATTGTGGTAATGGTTAATGTTTATGAACCATATATTAAGATATTGACTTGGCTGCTTTAACAGAGACCAAATAACAATAGCTTAACTAAGATGGAAGTTGTTTCTTTCATATATACAAGTCCAGGTTTGTAGATTATCCAGAAGGTTGGGCACTGCTTCCCCATGAGATAGATCCAGAGACATAGGAGCCTTGTATATTCTTGCTTTGTATCCTGTAGGATGATGCCGTGGGTCAAGGTGAGCTCACCACCACCAGGGTCAGATCCCTATCCTCAGGAAGGAGGAAAGAGGAAGCAGAGGGCTTCCTTTTATGGGCGTGACCCAAAACACAGCACCCACTTTCACTCGCATCCCACTGGCTAGAATTTAGTCACAGGCCTATATTTTCCCTTTTTGCAAAAGCCTTTGAAAGATTGACCCTTAGAACAACTCCAGACCTTCGTACCTGTTTCATCAGGAAAAGGGCTAAGCCAGTTGTGTAGTTCCAAAAGAGCATAGTCTCCAGCTCCTACTTCATGCAGGAGGAGAGAAAAATGGGTAAGGAGCAACCTGCAAGAAAAGGCAGGAAAAAATGGAGAGCAAGCAGCTTCCTTAGAAGGGCACATGCCAGAAGTTGCACTCCTCACTTGTGCTCAAATCCGTCACCAACACAGTCTATGGCCACATCTAGTTGGAGGAGAGGCTGGGAAATGTAGTCTCTGACTGGTAGCTCTGTGTCCAGCTAAAACTTGAAGTGTTTTATTACTGTAATAAAGGGAAGCTGGGGGATGATTAGAAGTGTCCACCACCAGTGCTAAATATTGCTAGTGAAGAAAAGGAGATAGACAAATAAAATAATTACAGTACAAATAAATACACATCTATGGTAAAGCCTACAAATACCTACTCTCGTACAGTGGAAATACTGCTGATGAAAGGACCAAGTGACAATAACCTGATGGAGGCCCTCATCACCATTTGTCCAGGTTTTTACAACATATCCAAACTGGTCTCTAGCCTCCATCCACCAATTGGTTGATTGCCTCAATCAGCTATTAGTACTGTTACACTCACCTTTCTGGTACCAAGTTCTCCTCTTATCGCTGCTGAAAGCTTTTGGAGTTCTTCAGTTCTTATAGAAAAAAATCATGGTACCTCCCAGGACCGGCAAGGCCTCTGTGATCTAACCCCATTCTGTGGTTTTAATTCAATCTCCCACTGTTCTCATTCGCTTCTGCCAAATTAAACTGCAACGCTTCATTAGTGTGATTTTGCTTACGTTGTTCCCTTTGCACCAATGCCCTTCTCCCTGCATATCCTTCCCAGCCCACACAAATTCCTTCCGTCATTAGGTAACAAATATCTACTGATCACTATGCCAAGCGCTGTTTTAGGTGCTGGGAATCGAGCAGTCTGGAAGAGGCAGAACGCATGCCTCAAGGAGCTTATACTTTTTCGGCCAGCTGAAAAGCCAGCTGCTTCAAGGTGGCTTCCCTAATTCTCCCTCTTTGTCAACCAAGATGGAAACTGATCCTGTTCATTGTTTTCTACTGTGTATCCCAGTTATTTATGCTCGTGGTTTATCTCCTCATGTAAATTCCCTGTGAGGGCAGAATCTGTGTCTAACTGGTTTTTTCATCCTAACCAGCACCTAATAGTGCACTCAATAAATATTTGATGGAGGACAGAAAGCAATTCTATCCTTTTTTCTTATCTCATCATCTCCCACTTTCTTGTTGCTATAATTGTTATCTGTCTCTAGTTTGGATTTCTTTTAACCACCCTCCTCTAAGTTAGGAGCCCAGAAGATCCCTTTAAAACTCAGCCAGATCATGACATTGCTCACCTCAAACCCTCAGGTGGCTGCTCATCTTAGAGTAAAAGCTGAAGTTCTTCCACTCCTACAAGGCCCTATGTAATCCAACTGCCATTTCTTCTTTATGCATATCTTTTAGTACTTTATCTTCCCACATTCTGTTCCATCCACAACAGTTTCCTCGAAGTTCCTTGAATATACCCATTTCCCCTTCCTTTTCCCTCTGCCTGAAATGCATTTCCCCCTACATATCACCATCTCTTGAGCCTTCAAATTTTTCTTCAAAAACTGACGTTTTAGTGAGGCCTTCCCTGACTATTTAAAATTTGACCTCTTAATAACCCCCTCGATCCCTGCTCCAGCACGCCCCTCTTCTTTCCCCATGTTTTTTATTTCTGTAGATACTTATCACTCTCTAATATTAGCTTAGTTTATCCTATGTCTTCTTCCACTACAAAATAAGCTCCTTGAGGGCAGGGAATTATTACTCTTTCACTCACTCCTGCATCTCTAGCTCTAGAAAAGTTACTGGCACGTAGTGGGTGCTATTTTTCTTTTGTCAAATGAATTAATGAATGACCATGTTTTATACCATAATTAGACAATCATCTTTGAATTAGCAGCTTCAAGAAAATGCAAATGGTGTTACAAACATACGATATGCAGAAATGAGAATAATTGACAAAAGTTTTATGCCATATTTTAATTCACTTGTTATAAAAGTTATACATGCTCATTGTAAAATGTTAAAGTGGTTTGGCTTAGAAAGCTTTTTCCTATCTCAGATTATGGGAAAAATTTTGACCTTTTTTTCCCTAGTCCTCTTATAATTTCAACATTTTATTTTAAAGCTTTGCTTCACTTTAATTCATTTTGGTTTAAGAAGTGAGGTAGACATTTTGATTTTTTTTTTTTCCAAATGGCCAGAAGGTTGTTACATTACCTTTTACATATAGTTAAACTAAATTATATAAAATATCTTCCTATTTGATATAAATGATCTATCAGTGCTGTGTGTATATTAATTACAGTAGCTTCATGCATGCTTCAATATACGATAGGGCTAGTCATCTCTATTCCATTTGGCTTTCCAAGCAATTCTGTGAGGAGGCAGGGCAGACTATTTTTTTTTTTTCATTTAGCATATAAATCTCAGACAATTTAATGTTTCGTTGTTGTGGTTTGGGACTTATTAAATGGCAGAGCAAGGAATGGAACCTATATTTCCAGATTTTTCTGACTCAGACCAGTCCTCTCTTGATCACCTTTTTTTAAGACTTTGGTTGATACGTAATATGCAAACAGAAAATGCACATATCGTAAATGTATCACCTGATGAATATTAAACCACACACTGGGGTAGCTGGCACCCAGATCAGGAAGCAGTACCAACACCACAGAGCCCTTTCCAGGGTAATCTTATCCTGACTTCTGTCAACAGATTTGTGCTTATATTCATGGGATCATAAAGTATGCAGTTGTTTTGCATCTGGCTTCCGGGATCACTATTGTATTTGTGAGATTCACCCAAATTACTGCTGTAGGGGAAGAGGGAGAATCTCCCTCTGCCCTTTCCCTTAAGGTTCTTATGGCTGGCCAAATAATCAACCAGACAGGCTAGCAGGAGAAAATAATACCAAGTTTAATAACATGTATACATGGGAGAAACTCAGAAATGAGCAACTTGTCCCTCTGTCTAAGCTGCTTGCTTAAGTATTGCAGCTAAAGGCGAGGAGCGTGTTGGGGGTGGGTAGTGGCCTGAGACTTCAGAGGGCAGGAGGACAATTCTTTTTGGGGTCATCTATAGATAATGTGGTCAGGGAGAGGCAGAGTTTTTTGATAAAAGAGGCTTGGTGCCTTTGCTATTGTAACCTCTATCCTACGTTATCTTTATAGCCATCATGATAGAAGATCTGTTCCAGGAAGGAGCCACCATGTCAAATTCTTTAGGCAGTTAGTGGGGGAGGTCAAATGTCCCTCAGAGAAAACAATCAAGGTAAAGAGATAAATTTCAGGGTGGCCAAATCTTGATCTCCCACACTGCATATGATCGTAGATCTTCATACTTATTCCTGTATAGTATTTTCCTGTGGAAACGTTAACATAATTTATTCATCCGTTCCTCTGTTGATGAGTATTTGTGTGACTTCTAGGTTAAGACTGTTACAAATAGCACTACTAGGAAAATTCTAGTACTTTTTTTTGGAGAATATACGTATGAATGTCAGGGATATATACGTGGGATTCGCTGCATCCTAGAGTATGCGTATGTTTGCTTTAGTAACTATATCAAACCATTTTTCCATTTGATTTTTCAAATTTAAACTCCTGCCAGCTCTGTATGAGAGTACCATTTGCTCTATAGTCTCACCAATAATTGCTATTTTCTTTGTTTTGCGTTTCAGGTATTTTAGTGGGTATGTAATGTTATCTCGTGGATTTAATATTCATTTTTATTGTGACTAATGAAGTTGAGAACTTTTTTATATATTTATTGGCCATTTGGTTATCTTCTTTTGTGAAGTGTCTTTTCAAGACTTTTGCCTGTTTTTCTCTTGGCTTGATTAGGCTGATTTATTTGTAGTACTTTTTATTTTTCATATTCTATTCTAAATGATATCAGGCATTTGTAAAATATATATATTGCAAATACTGTTTCCCACTCTTTGAGTGTTCTTTCCATTCTCTTAATGGTGACTTTCATCCTTCTTTTTTTAAAATATACACTTTGTGGGAAAAAATAGTTATCTCAAACTTTTTATTTATGTATTTATTTATAATGTGTTCCTGAACCAATTTTAATAGTCTCACAATGAAATACACATACATTAAGACACAAGGCTTTGAAAATAAGCTGGAGTGATTGGAAACAAAATAGAACAAACAATAGTGAAACAATGAAATAAAATGTAATTAAAGTAGAAAGCCTATGCTAAAGAAAAGGAGAATCAGTTTTGCCATTCATAAGGGTCAGTATATTGATGAATGTTCAGATTTGATTCTAGCTTCTTGGCATCTGTTGCTGAAAGGAGAACATTACCTATATACTTATCATTATCACGAAAGAAGTAGCCTATCAATAGCTATAGGGAATTCAAGCTTTCTCTTCACTGAGTTCTCAGAGATATTGATCATGTAGCATTTTAAATACATACAACACACCATATCTACGTTTTTATTTCTTACAAGAAATACAGTAGCAAATTTCATCCATAAAAGATTTCATTAAGCATCAAGTAGGTGATATTAAAATGTATCTTGAGGAACTGGATTTTGCATGAGATTAAATTGACATTGTACATGGATGTAGGCTTTGGGTGGTTTGATCCAAGAACAGAATTCACAATACCTACAGGAGAGTGTTGATGGTATATTTTTTAGCTCTGATTGTTCTCAATTCATTTTATGACAGGAGCAAGAAGGCTGCTGTTTTATAAAGTGTAACAGAGGAAATATATGTGATGCTATGAGAAAGCACAGAGCCGAATGACCTGAAAGAGTCTAGGTCTGGGAAGGGTTCCCAGAGGGAATCTTGTTTGGTGAGATATAAAAGATGAGGGGGACCAAGGAGAAGAGTTAGGGACAGTGGGCAAAGGTTCAGAGACAAGACAGACCAGGCTTCCTGCTCTTTCAGTTTTCAATCTTTATTTCTGCTTTCTTTGCCAAAAATAATGTCATAAATTCTATTCATTATATACATGTTTAAAATTCTTTAAATTGTATATATTTTATAGGATATATATAAGCAAAGTATATATGTACTTTATGAGGAATATATATATATATGTTCATATATATACATTTGTATAGCTTGCATATTTCATTTGTATTGTAGGTAATTATAATACCCTATATGAAATTTTCTGGATTCCTTCTAACATGCTAGTGTTTTACATGTCATTACAAACTCCTCATAAGCATTTAAAAGACTTCATAAAATTCTATCCTCCGAATAGGCCCTCATTTACCTAGTCATTCACCCAGGTTGATTTCAGTTTTTTGCTATTATACATAATGTCAAAATGAATATTTTTACATGAATTTTGTTTTCTGTATTTTAAAGTACCACTTTGAAATACAATTTCTGAAGTAGAATTACTGAGTCAGAGATCTTAAGAATCTGGAGACTCCAGTGAAGGTGTGATTTCTACCACCTCCTGCAGTGCTTTACTCTGCCTGCTCCCCTCCCTCCTTGCGGCCTGAGGCACTGGGCCCTGGGCTTCTGAACACCTGGGGCCCTGCCTACCATCTGCCTCCCCACCTGCTGCATGTTGAGGGGATCAATACCTCAGCACCTCTGAAACCGGTTCATGATACATATTAGGAATGGGTTGGAAACATCTAAGGCTGTGGGTCTCAGGTTGCAAATTGGAATCACCTGAGGAGCTTAAAAAATACTGGGTCCCATCATCCCAGATTCTGATTTCATTGTTCTTATTTTTCTGGAGTTGATTTAATTAGTCTTTAATAGAGGTTCAGAACATTTGGGACATAGTATTATGGAAAGATCTCAAAAAACTATTTTGCAGATAGCTATTCAATTTTTCCAAAGACATGTTCTATTTCCTGCTGATTTGTGTTATTCTTTTTTTATATTATAGTTATACATAATACCGGAGATATTTGAGAGGAATTTTTGACCAATTTAACACAATTTTAATTATAACTCTGTAGTATGTTTATAAACTGGGGAGGCTAAACTCTCCTGTTAATTCATATCCATAAATGTTAACATTTTACCAGTTTAATCTTCCAGATGACCTTTTCATAATATGCAAAACTGAAACATCCGTTTGAAATTGCAATGACCATATGAACCACTTGGAAAAAATTGTCATGTTTTAATAGTGTCTTTGCTTGTCATAATATATTTTATCCCTTCATGTTTATAGGCAGATGTCTTCCTAATAAGTATATTTATATTTATTTTATATCCAACTCCTTTAAATCTAATATGTTCCCATTGAATCTCATATGTTTTATTATTATTATTATATTTTTTGTGAGGAAGATTCAGCCCTGAGCTAACATCCATGCTAATCATCCTCTTTTTGCTGAGGAAGACCGGCTCTGAGCTAACGTCTATTGCCAATCCTCCTCTTTTGTTTCCCCAAAGCCCCAGTAGATAGTTGTATGTCATAGTTGCACATCCTTCTAGTTGCTGTATGTGGGAGGTGGCCTCAGCATGGCCGGAGAAGCGGTGCATCAGTGCGCCCCCGGGGTTGGGAACCCAGGCCGCCAGTAGTGGAGCGCGAGCACTTAACAGCTAAGCCACAGGGTCGCCCTCATATGTTTTATTTTAATCATGTTTTCCCACATTTTGAAAAATGTAAATATACAAATAAGTTTTGAAAATAGTAAAATAGGTATGTGTTCATCTAGAATCATCTGCAGCCCTATTCCTTTTCCGTCCCTCCATCCTTCCATCCCCAGAGGTAACCAAGATCCTAAAGTTTATGTATGTCATTCCCAAATATATGTAGTGCATATATATATATGCATCCAGAATTTTGTAACAAGCGTATGTATAAATATATAATTAAAATTTGGAAATAGCTTTTCAGGTTGCCTTTTCACCTGGGTTATTCTGTTACAGTGCATGTTCTTGTAATCATGTTTAGCTCATATTTAACTCATAAATAGTGGAATGATATCAATATAAGTAGGAAGTTCATACGTAATTTTTCCCATGTTGTTAATATTTTGTGCCACCAAGTAAGAGTAGCTGAATGAAAAGTATACTAACACAGCCGAAGGCGACGTGACAATGGAATAATACAAAGTAATGCAGACGGTAGCCATTCCTCCTCGTTCTATTTGTCCACTTGCCCTTAGAAGCACTCAATGCAAGGCCATCTCCATCTTTCTACATCCTTACAACACCTCCTTTCATTATGTTCTTTAAAGGTACAGCACTATATTTACTCTGGCATTTCATTTCCAAGGGTTAGGAATTTGATATTTTTAACTGTGCTCATACGTTTTTATTTGAATGATTACTAAGTGCTTTGGTTACAAAGTTGCATAGATTTTTATGGGCTTCTTAAACATTATTTTTCTCACATACCTTGTTATTTCTAGTAAGCCATTTTGCAGAACAGTTGGTTTTCCAGGAATGCACGTCCTGTTATAGCAGAAATACTTGTAGGAAATGTGTTTACCTGCTATATCATATTCAATTGCATGAATAAGCCAGTTTGTTTAATTCGTTCTCTCACTGAGGAACTATTAGGTTTCTACATTGCAGGATCACAACATCCTTCTATAAGATTTCTTGTGCACATATGCCAAAGTTCACCAGATGTGGAATTGATGAGTAATGAGGTGTAGCTTCAACTGTAATAGAGTTTGTCAAGTTTCTTTCCAAAGTAGTATATACATATTTATACTGTTACCAACAGCTAATGAGAATTCTCCTAATCATCATTTGGTGATATCAGACTAAATATCATGCCAATTAGAAGGGTAAGAAATGATATCTTGTTTTAATTTTGCATTTGTCTGATAACTAGTAATATATTTTCTTTCATAGTTAATCATATGGGTTTCTTCCTCTGTAGTGTGCCTATCCTAGAATTTGCCCATTTTTCCTATTAGAATATCTGTCCTTTTCTTATTGATGTGTAGATGTTCTTTATATACTCTGAATATGGATATATTCTGGATAGGGACTCCACGTATTTTCTCCTAATCTGTTACTTTATAATTTTTTTTTGCATTTTCTTTGATGCACAGAAATTTTAAATTTAATTTTAAGTATTTATATTTATCAAATTCTTCCATTATGGTTTGTGTATTTTATGCCTAGTTTCAGAAATATTTTTTGATCCTGATATTTTAAGTTTTCTTGCATATGTTTTGTTCTTATACTGTTCACATATAGATTATTAATTATTCAGTCACTAATTCATTTTTTAAGATGAGAGGTAAGGCTTTAATTTGATCTATTCCATATAGAAAGCCACCCATCCAGTACCATTTATGAATAGTAACTGAGGACTCTCTATTCTGTCTTATTAGTCTAATTATCTATCTCTGAGCCAGCATCAGACTGTCTTAATTGTTGTAGCTTTATAAATCTTGATATTTGGTAAGGTGAGTTCTCCAAATTTGTTTTCATCCTCTTTGACATTCTTGGTCTCTTACCATCTTATTGGGATCTTAAGAAACTGTCAAGTTTCATGAAAATCCCTTTTGGGATTTTAATTAGAATTATATTAAGTGTACAGGATAATTTGGGGACAACAGCAATCTATTCTTAATTTGCTAAGCATTTTTTAAAAAATTGTGAGTAGTATTGAATTTTATAAAAGATACTTTCTGCATCTATTGAGATGATCATGAAGTTTTTCTCCTTCAGTCTGTTGATGTTAATATAATGTTAATACCATCTGATAGTCTAATGTTAAGTCATCCTTACATTCTTATACATGATTTAATCACGGTATGTTTAGTTTAAAAAACAAGTATAAATTATTGATATCTCTTTCATTTATCATTTTGAACAATTATTTTCATTATAAAAGGGAAAAATTCTTATGTAGAGTTTTAAGAAAAGATCTAAAAGAGGAAAAAAATCAAATCACTTTCACGAGAGTTAATCACTCTTGAATTATCCTCCAAAAGCATCACTACATGCTTTTTGTGTAAAATTGGAGTCTTATCATACATACATTGTTACTATATTTTAAATTGTACTATCTACCATTGTATTTTTACTGCTAATTTATTAATATTTTTCTTGATTAGACTTTTTTTTAAACATTTTTTTTTAATTTATTTTTCCCCCAAAGCCTCAGTAGATAGTTGTATGTCATAGTTGCACATCCTTCTAGCTGCTGTGTGCGGGACACGGCCTCAGCATGGTCTGAGAGGCGGTGCATCGGTGCGCACCTGGGATCTGAACCCCGGCCGCCAGCATCGGAGTGCGCGCACTTAACCGTTAAGCCTCGGGGCCAGCCCTTGATTAGACTTAACTTATGGTTTGTTTTGCTCTTTTTGTTTCTCTCTTCGTGTACTGTCTCTGGAATTTATATACTAATGCTTCTGATTTTGGTAACAACTTTCTTAATTCTACTCTTACATATTATTTTCTTTCTTATTAAAAAGTTTTACGGAGTTTTTAATTGGAATATTTATTTCATGTATTTCTTTTTAAATACCTTTATTTTTAATAGAGATTATTATTTGTGTTATTTAAAAAGATATATAATTGTATTTTTGCTTTCTACTTTTATATGGTTGTTATTTATGAGGGATTATTCTCCTCAGTGGTTGGGACTTTATGATCATGTTTTCATTGATTTTTTTTGTTAATAGATTTGTTGCTTGATGGTTTTGTAATTCGGTTTCTACAATTTTAGCTGCTTGGAATTTATTAAAGTTATTGGTCTAGATCATTTTTCAGAAAGGTTCTATGGAAACTTGAAAAAGACATTTTTGTCTATGAGTTATTTTGGATTGTTAATTGCAGATAACTGGTCTTAATGCAGAAGATTACAGAGACTATCTCTATGAAAGAATTGTTACTATTTAATAATATAATTCATGAATGATAAGGATTGGATCTGTCTTAAGCAAATCTGAAATAGGCAGATAAGTTTTGGTTTTCTTCCTATTTATTTCCTCTATCTCTATTTAATAGTCCATAAAACAGTAATTTCTCCTAGGTTATCTAAACTGTTTGAAGATTTAAAAAACAACTAACTGCTAAAAATCCACTTATTAAATGTACATGGCTATTGTGATTTGATCAGTAAGGAGAAAAATACAAAAGAAAACAAGTTACAAACAAGAATCAGAAAACAATGTGGAAAACTGCATCAACACGTATTATTTTCCTTCTCTTTAACTTTATCAGAGGACCTGTCAAATTCCTCAATTTAGGAGTTCTGAACATGACCTGATAATAGGTAGCAATCTTACTCATACTTACTTGAGGGACCTAGAATACTAGAACTTGTCTATAGTATTTCAATTATTTTATTTTCTGAAAAATATATATTTATATTTTCAATGTGCATATTTCCTATTTAATGCCATTAAAATGAAATTTTAAAAAGAGGATTCAGGAAGATCTGTTGTTTTTGATTCTGCTTCCTTAGTAAGAACTGACTTAAAAATCCATCTGCCACATTGAGGGGGTTGTGCAGACACATCATTGATCAGACAGTGACCTTCGTATTGAGGAGAAGCACACTGAAGTTTAATACATAGGGTGACCGCTGATTTTGTAGGACCTAGAAAGTGAGGCAGGAGACATTTACATTTAATGTTTGGTACCCAAGAATTGAAACTCTAAAGCATGTGTAAATTTACTCAGTTAGTCTGTGGTAGAGAAGAAGTGTTATGTTCAGGGAGAGATTTACCTTTCAAGTTTTCCATATACATCTAAGAATATAGCCTACAGGGCGGCCCGGTGGCTTAGCGGTTAAGTGCGCGCGCTCCGCTACTGGCGGCCTGGGTTCAGATCCCAGGCGTGCACCGATGCACCGCTTCTCCGGCCATGCTGAGGCCGCGTCCCACATACAGCAACTAGAAGCATGTGCAACTATGACATACAACTATCTACTGGGGCTTTGGGGAAGAAAAAAAAAAAGGAGGAGGATTGGCAATAGATGTTAGCTCAGAGCCGGTCTTCCTCACCAAAAAGGAGGAGGATTAGCACAGATGTTAGCTCAGGGCTGATCTCCCTCACAAATAAAAAAAAAAAAAGAATATAGCCTAAACAAAAATTTAAGATATCATTATCCATGAATTTGCTTATTTACCAAAGTTACTGTCATTTAGAAAAAAGCATGTGAATTGATTATATTATAAAGATAAGTATGTTGTATAAAAAATAATTTATATTTTAGAATTATCCTGCTGAACCAATTCAAGTCAAAGTCATTGATGTGGCATAGGCTAGAGAAAGTAAGGCTAGAAAAAATATGATTATATAATGCCAGATGAAATGAGTACGAGATAGATCATGGCTAACTACCTTCCTTTTGTGGTTTTTACTTAGAAGAGAATCCACAGAGAAATATATTTCATAGATTGTCTATTCTAAATTAAAATAGCTAAGAATAAACAGTCCCTGAGACGAACAGTGAATCCTTTACCAAATCTTCTGTGCCCTGGACTTTGTATTAAAGAACAGTTATTTTACATGATAAAATTATAACTTCATTTCAAAATTAAGTAAAATGACACACTGTTAAATGTTTTTGCATGAACATAAAATATTATTTGAATTTAGGAGTAAATAATGAAAACATTTTAGAAAAAGTTCATCAACTATAGCTTTTATAAGATAAAGTGTGAAGTATAAATGGCCAGCGTCTTATAATTCTTTGTCCCTGAGCCCCTCAACACTTTGTATGGTGTTCTAGATATTGGAGATGTTCAATTGTGTTTCTTTCTTTCTTTCTTTTTTTCTTTTTTTTTTTTGAGGAAGAGTAGCCCTGAGCTAACATCTGTTGCCAGTCCTCCTCTTTTTTGCTGGGCTAACGTCTGTGCCCATCTTCCTCTACTTTATATGGGATGCTGCCACAGCATGACTTGACAAGTGGTGTGTAGGTCTGCACCTGGGATCCAAACCTGTGAACCCCAGGCCACCGAAGCGGAGCGCATGAACCTAACCGTTGTGCCACTGGGCCAGCCCCATCTATCCAGTTTCTTGATTGTTTAATCCTAACTTATTTTGTGAAGGTAGTTCAACTGTGAATGTCCATCTACACCTGTTACACATTTCTTCCGTATTCATTATTCATAGAAAAAAATATCGGTGACTGATTGATGAAGAACCTCCTTATAGATAAAAAGACCCCTCTCTAGATCACATTTGGCCTTCTGTTTATATGAGTAAAAGCTAATTTGATTGATTTGAAACTTGTTAACTCTTGATACTTCGATAAAAATCAGAAATGGTATTTTAGATTAGGACCTGTAAAACCAAAGGAACCAAAAACCTTGGGAGGGGGGCCGGCCCAGTGGCTCAGGTGGTTGGGTGCGTGTGTTCCACTGTTGCGGCCCGGGGTTCGCTGGTTCGGACCTGTGTGCGCACCAACGTGCTGCTTGTCAGGCCATGCTGTGGTGGCTTCCCATATAAAGTGGAGGAAGATGGGCATGGATGTTAGCCCAGGGCCAATCTTCCTCACCAAAAAAAAAAAAAGGAGGATTGGCAGATGTTAGCACAGGGCTGATCTTCTCACAAAAAAAAAAAACCTTGGGAGGATCTCAAAGGCATGAATCAGCACCAATGCATTGAGTATATTGGACATGGTTTGAAATACCTCCAGTGAATTACATAGTACAAACACCAGGTTTATCCAGAGCTTTATCTGGCAAACCCAGAATCAACTAGATTGACTCAGCCAGAGTAGGACTTAAGGTGAGAGAGACCTGGGAGACAGTTAAGATTCAGCAGAGACAAACCCAAACCTATGGTTCCAAAGTAAATCAAGAATCAGCCAAAAAAGACTAGTAACTGGAGGCAGGAGCCTCAGAGAAGCCAAAAAGATAGTTAAAACTGTTAGACTCCTGTTAGGAGAAGCACAGGCTAATATCACCCTCTGGGAAGGGTGGAGAGCATTCTGCAATACAGATGTTAAGCAGGCTAAAAAATTATGTCTACTGCCAAGCTCACGTTGACAAGTTCAGTTACATATTAATTTCTACTGTTCTGTGAAATAGTTGGTTCGACTTGTTGATTTTACTCTGTTTTGTAACCACAGATCTCACTTTTATCCCTGTTCAGTCACCCACAAATAATGATAAGTGACATTTGTCGGTAAGGAGAGAGGGTTGGAGTGAATCTGCCGAAATTTATTAAAATATTGGAAAGCAAACTCAGACTTATGTTCAGTTTATAGTGGAAGAGCCATGTAATCTCTTTTCCATTGTCAATGGCTTTTCAAATTGAAAATTATTTCTTAAAGTATCAATGTGATACATGCACTGTGTTGATGCAAAGTTGTAGAGGATGGCTTATCAGCCGCATCCTAGACCTGCTCCCACTCCCCCAGGTGACGTTCCTTCAGGTCTACCACTTTTAACTATTTCTCGTTTTAAATATTTTAATATAGTTATTTCAAATCTGTAAATAATATGCTTGTACTATTATTTCTTTTCTTAAAAGAGCTGAATTGAGGTACCAACAATAAACAACATGTATTAAAGTATAGAACTGAATATGTTTTGACATTTGTATACAACTGTGAAGCCACCACAACAATCAAAATAATGAACTTATCCATGTTTCCTTGTGCCTCTTTGTAACTCCTCCCTGTCTCTCCTTCCCCGATCTCTAGTTAACCAATGATCTGCTTTCTGTCACTATAGATGAGTTTGCATTTTCTAGAATTTATATAAATAGAATTATATAGAATATACTCAATTTTTTCCCCTGGCTTCCTTTTCAGTCAGCATAATTATTTTCAAATGCATCCATGCTATTGCATGTATTGATACTTTATTCCTTTTTATTACTAGAAGTACTCCATTTGTAGGAATACAGCACAGTTGGTTTAACCACTCACTGTTGGTGGACATTTGGGTTGTTTCCAATGTATGGCTGTTAAAAGCAGCTGCTATGAACATTGGTGTGCAAGTCCTTGTCTGGAAGTGTGTTTATCTCTCTTGGATAAATACCTAAGAGTGGACTAGCTGCACCAACTGTCAAGAAGTAGAGAGGATCAAAACCCCAACATGTCAGCCTTACCCCTGGCTGCATGTGAAGTTGTTAATGGCAATGACAAGTTCATCCTTGTCATCTTTGAGACATTCGAAAGATCTCACAAACTGTGTATAAGCCGGCCTATTGCATGAGGATTGTTCTCTTAGGCCCATCATACACAGAATAAAAGAAAAAATCATTGTTATTTCTTATTTTAAT
The DNA here is from genome assembly GCF_020826845.1 of Diceros bicornis minor. Lineage (NCBI taxonomy): Eukaryota > Metazoa > Chordata > Mammalia > Perissodactyla > Rhinocerotidae > Diceros > Diceros bicornis. Next base: position 7,894,355 of record NC_080778.1, on the reverse strand, counting down.
GTGTAAACTCTATCACTGTGTAGAGCACCATTATCATAATCTGAAAACATCTATCATTGATTTATATATGGTATTAATTATACAGTTATTATATGACCTCAATTGAAGTATTGTTAATTAGATTATGAAAACAGAGTCTTTATGATTTTTTCCATTAGATACATTTATGTTCACATTCACTTTCCCTGTTGTAGGTTGCCCAACATAGATTAATGTTTAGAATTTCTCATTAAAATCTATGGTAGTTAGTACTTTAACATTTTCCTTCATTTGTTGAGATTTATTTGTTCCTTATACATAAGACTCAATTTTATGTCTGACTTCATTTGTTTTCTTTTGAGGATATCTTAGGAATCCTTCACATTTTATAAGGAACCATAAATTTATTTCAGTCTGGGGCCAACAGCTAGCTAGCTTTCCTGCTGACCTCGAAGCATATATGCAATTTAGTCAGTGAATTTTGAAAATTTGAACGATAGCACATTAAACTGGAATAATGAACCAATAAAAATTTTTATAGCATTCAGGAAAATTATTTCTTAGACATTCACACTGTCATTTTACTCATTAAAATTATTCTAGGATTGTAAGTTAGACCATGTATTCCTAAGGCTTTAAAAGATCAACAGATCTTTTCTGGTGATCACATGATTTTCCCTTGCTACAAGATAATAAAATCTTGTTTTGGAAAGCTAGACCAGGCATTTATAACCAGATTATCCATCTTCTGGGTGGATATGATTCCATCATTACCATCTCATGGAGTAAAATTTTTGTGAAATCTTTCATATGGTGTCTGTAATGCTCTTCACATATTAAGCGCTATGGTTTGTCACAATTAAAGTCATTATCTTCATACAGTCCCTGCCAGACTGTGACATTGGGTTTAAACTTGCAAAGCCTGACATGCCGCATCAGCAGATGGAAATACTATTACAACTTCAGAGGGTTTTCATGGAAATTAAGTGGCATATTACAGCAAAAACACAGACACATGCTCAGCAACATGGAAGACTAACGTAGTAAATGCTCACGAGATGGTGGTTTTATGTTTTTCACAAACCTGCTAACATGTAATTGGCCTGTCCTATAAACCAGACCTCTAAGGATTTTGTAGGATTCTAATCTCCTTGATGCTTGAGCCACTAGTGGTAGTGAGTTATGTGCTCAGGAAGGCATGTTAATGCTTACAAGTCACTAAGGTGCCATTTCGTGTTTGCCTAATCACTTGACTGGCCCTTACCTGTTTTTCCTTGTGAATGCGCCTAATTCAATAAGGAAGCGTGGTTCTCCTGAAGTTTTTGTTAGTGAAAAGTGTTTGCAAGCCATACACGGTATTTTTATTTGGGTGATATGTTTAATTCAAGCAATTTTAGAAATGATTTTTTTTTTTTTTACTTTTTAGGAAGCACTTTAAAAGTAGTATAACATCTAACCATATTGGTATTTCTATCTTCTGTTATAGTTAATGATGATAAGCCCTATGCTGTAAATAAATAATAAAAATCTGAGAAGGAAAATTTCATATCTAAGTATTTTAGTTGTAATTTGGCAACTAAATGCATTAATCCAAACAAATTATAGAGATTATTCATGTTCCCATTAGTTATTTAGACGTTGGTGTCTAATTGTCATTTGTTTCTGCTTTAATTCAATTCAACTGCTGTAATTAAATGATGCCAGTCATCTAGCAGCATTCTTGAAACCTCTCTTGCTTTGCAAGACATAAAAAAAAATGAGTTTTCTATAAAATGTGGTTTATCTTCAGTTAGAAATTATTGTTTCAAGTTTTTAGTCTTTATCTTAATTGTGAATATCAAATAGAGCCTCTCAGATGAGTGATATAGGCTAATTTCAAATTTTCTCTAAATCTATAAATATACTCGTCCTTTTCCCTAGTCTGGGCCTAAATTGCTCTCCCTGCATTTGTAATCAGGAATTGATTGGGTTGCTGTGGAAACTGAAAAAATGTATTGCTGGTTGAAGAAAAATGCCATAGAAGAAGTACTGTTATCATAATTGTCTGCCATCCTAAATGCCTATCATTCTGAACAGCACATTGGTAAAATTTTCACATTCCAACCCCAAAATGCTCTCTCTTCAGAATACTGCTTTGTGATCAGTATTAATCCTCTAGATTGATTTTTTGACACCAGCTGGCTTTGTTACATATTTAATTTGTTTTCACATTGAACTATTTTTTTTACACAAAATAAAATTCGTTTCCATTTTATTCATACTTATAAGGCACATCATAGGAAAAAAAATGAAGCACAGTAATATATTAGTTATTTAGAAGTCAGTCATCTGAAACATTTCAACTGCTGACCAAGAAGACTGAAACTAGTGCAAACAATTCAGTTGAAGAAAGAATTTTTAACATCTGGTCATAAAGACAGCCTGGAAGAAGTGAAGGTCTATTTTACACACCCCAAAAAGTCCTCCAATATTTTTCTTCTTCAGGAGTGACTTGCATATTCTTGGCCCTTTGCATTTCCATATAAACTTTAAATTTCCATATAAAATTTGTTAAGTTACAGGAAAAAGAGTCTGGATTTTCACTGGGATTGCAGGTATACATTCTACCATGTGAAAGAAAAGATGCACTCTAATTGTCTTCAAAGTTTTGTCTTTTGCATGAGAGTTGAGAAAGTGAAGATTGACCAAAGAAATGAGGAGGAAAATCAAAAGAAAGAAGCGCAAAATGGCCTTTAGCAGAGAGGAAGGATGGCAATTAGGAGTGACGACAACCAGCGTTTTCCAGTGGTACAAATTTCCATTAACTCCAACAACTTTTCTGGAGACTTCCATGGGTTCCCTGATTTCAACAAGAATAAATGCAGAAAATTATCTGCAACTTCTGAAGTTTAAAACAAAATATTCCCAATCGCTCATAAATCTTAGGAAACCAAGGATCCACAAACAAGAGAACATCCTGCTGAAGAAGGTTAACAGAACATAGCATCAGAGTACAATTAGCCCCTCGTTGAGAAAAGTGGCTGAATATGGTGTCACACTTCTGCTCTAGAGTGTAAGGGTAAGAAAAATGTAGTACTTACTTTAGTTTTATTTTTATAAATAGTTCCAGATGCTGAACAAAGAAATCTGCTTTAGCAGAAAAATATTAAAATATATAAAATGTGTGACATAGTCTAAATGATGTATTACCTATTCTATGTATGATTGAGATTTGTGTGCTAGATATTTGGATCCTAGTCTTGGGTTCTGCATTCCACCATACACTTTAGAAAGCAGTTTGAAACCACTGTGCTCATTTTGTGCAGGGGCAAATAGACTGTATCTTTAGAAGTGAGTTCTTGCTTTTCTTTTAAGAACTGGGGCATAGGCAAAAAATATGCAGCACTTTTCATGTACTGTTCACCCTGAGGCACAGTTAAAATTGTTTTGACAAATTAAATTTGTTACTCAATAAGTTAAGCAGAGGGGAGAGAAGCATCTGTCTAGAAACAAGTAGTATACTGCACACCGTTTGTTGTTTTTGAATAGGTAATAGATTGAATCAGTAATAAATAGTAGTATAAAAGTCAGAAGAGCATGCACTAAAAAAGTCTTGCTATCCATTTCTCCTTTACAGAGGCAGCCAGGTATTTGTGTGTGTTACAGAAATATTTTATGCATTTTAAGCAAATATGTATGTATACATTCATTATTGTCAGACTTCTAAATCTGAGCAAAGCTGAGGGTTGTATAGTATGATATTACAGTTTTCTAATCAGGTTAAGCAGCTTTTCATTCATCTGTTGGTCATTTGAACATCTTCTTTGTGTAGTGATCATTGTACTCTCCTGCCCATTTTTCTGTTTTTATTATTGACTTATGAGAGCTCTTTATATACTATAGATCTTTAGATCTTTTATTGGCTATATGGTTTGTAAGTATCTCCTTCCCTTCTGTGGCTTGTCTTTTCATTCAATTAGTAAAGTCTTCTGATAAACAGAGCTTATTAATTTTAATGTTGTCAGATTTATCCATCTTTTCCTCCATGGTTAGTGCCTTTTTTGTCTTGATTAAGAAATCATTCCCTATCTTGAGGCTGTAAAAATACCCTTATTTTTCACATTTAGATCTACAATCCACCTGTAGTTAGTTTTTGAGTAAGCTGTAAGGTAGGATCAAGTTTCATTTTGTCAATCTGCATATCTGGTTGACTCAGCACCAGTTTTTGAAAACACCACCATTTCCTGGTGGCTTCACAGTACAATCTTGAGCATAGATTAAGTGTTCACATATGTTTGGATTTGTTTCTGGACTCACTATTTTCTACTGTCTTTCTTTCTTATTGTAACTTTATACTGTACGTTGCCATCTGAAAGTGTAAGTCCTCCAATATTTTTCTTCTTCAGGAGTGACTTGCATATTCTTGGCCCTTTGCATTTCCATATAAACTTTAAATTTCCATATAAAATTTGTTAAGTTACAGGAAAAAGAGTCTGGATTTTCACTGGGATTGCAGTGATATGTAAATATCAATGGTGAGAATTGGTGTCTTTATTGTATTGAACCTTCTAAGCCGTGGATGTGGTATGTCACAAATTACTTAGGTCTCCTTTAATTTCTCTCTATAAAGTTTTATTGTATTCTCTATAGAGGTGTTACGTATATTTCTTGATATTTAGTCCATAGTACATTTTTATGCCAATGTATATGGTGTGGTTTCTGAGATATTTTTTCCAATTTTTGACATATACAGTTATTTTTATATAGGAGACTAGTGAAACTTGCCTATTAATTTTAATAGTATGTGTGTTGAGTTTTGGGACCTTTTTCATACATAATGATATCATATGTGAATGAAAATTTTATTTCTTCTTTTCTGATCCATATAACATTTTTCTTGTCTTACCAAATGGGGTTGGCCTTCCAGCTTGTTGTTGAATAGATAAGTAATAGCGGGCATCCTTGCCTTCTTCCTGTTCCCAAAGAGAGAGCCTTCAATATTTCATGATAAACTATAATATTTGTTATAGTTTTACATTTGATTCTCTTAATAAGATTAATGCAGTGTTCTTCTATTTCCAATTTGCTTAAAGTTTATATTTTATTTATTTATTTTTTTGTGAGGAAGATCAGCTCTGAGCTAACATCCAATGCCAATCCTCCTCTTTTTTGCTGAGCAAGATTGGCCCTGGGCTAACATCCGTGCCCATCTTCCTCTACTTTATATGGGAAGCCGCCACAGCATGGCTTGACAAGCGGTGCGTCGGTGCACGGCAGAGATCCGAACCAGTGGACCCCCGGCCGCCAAAGCGGAGCACGCTCACTTAACCACTGCGCCACTGGGGCTGGCCCCTTAAAGTTTATATTTTAGATGTTGATTTTATAATTTTATGTCTTTTGAGATGATCATATGCTTGGAATCAATTTGCTAATATTTTGTTTATGAATTTTATATTGATGTTCATAAGTGACACTGACCTAGAATTTTCCTTTTCACATTCACAGAAAGATATCCTTTCTGGATATCTCTGTATATTGTGAAAATAAAATAAAACTGGCATTAGAAGTTTAAGGAACATATAGTTCAATATATAAACATGATATGTTTGCTATGTATATATGAAACATAAGATATAGTGGCTTGGGTGTCAAAGTACTTTAGTTTTATTTTTAGCTTTCTCATCAGACAGCTGTGTACTATTTTGCACGTCATCACTTTCCTTGATCTGTTACCTTCTTTGTAAAATGAGGTATTTGAAATCTATTATTTTTAAAGCCTCATCCATCTCTAGATTCCTGTGACACGCATACAGTTGATGCTTGTGCATGACTCTAAATATGCATAAAATTATAAGTCCTTTTCTTTTCTCTTGACTATACTATAGCATATTTTCAGTCTATGTGTAGGATTTTAAAGTCAATTTCTATCTGATCTTGAATTGTCCTGTTGTCTGCTTGTTGTCATAGACTACTTAGTTCATTATTTATGGTACTTTATATTGACTTGTAGATAATTATAGATGGGGATATGTACTGTTACTGTAATCATTAAGGGCATGGACAGCAGAGCCACACTGCTTGGCTTGGAAATCTCAGCTATACTATCTGTAAGCTGAGTGAGTTATTTCTCTTTTTCAGTTTCTTCACCTACAAAAGATGATAATAAGAGTACATACCTCATATGGATGTGAGAATTAAGTAAGCTAATATATTCAAACCACTAAGACCATTGCCTGCTAAACATACATTAGCTATTTTTATTAATATGAGGATGTAGATGTCTATACCATGACTTGAAAATAAGTCATTTTCTTTGCCTTGAAAATAAGCCATTTTCTTAGCCTTAAACAAACAAAAATAATCATGCATCTGTATAATTTAGAGTCTACTTTAAAAATTTTTTCAAAATAAAAATAGTTTAAATTTTTGAAGTCTTGAACGTGAATAGTATTTAAGTGTCTTTCACTCAAAAGACGACATGCTTTTGACCAAACACGTAGAGAAATTCTTCATTTTTTAGAGTGAAAAAAAAACCTTTGTGTTCCTACCCATTGAACAAAAATTAGGCTACCTCTGCATAATTTGGCAGGGAATTTCCTTTATTATTAATATGAATAGAGTAAGTAGAGGAACATTCATTGAATAAGGAGAAATAGCTCCCAAGAATACAGAGATGTTCAGATGATTTCCATTGATTACAATTGATCTTATTTATAAATTTCCAAGACAAAATTTCGTTGACTAAAAGAATAAATTGGCAGTACCAGGAGTAAGAATGCTTTTGTTAGTCAAGGACAGGCCCTTCTGTTTTATATATTGTCTTCTCATGAGTGTAGGTATTAGTTTAGGATTTTGGCACCTGAGAGTAAATCTAGCTATGGTTTCTAGGTTATGTGAGCCGTGAGAATTTTCACAGTAGCTCAGGTTTCTGAGAATATTCTTGGTCAGCGAGAAAATGTACAGTTATAAAAAGCTCCAAATCCACATGCAACATCTACAAGAGGAGGAGCTGAGGTGAGGCATAGGAGGAGAAATGGTGGATATCATTCATTTAAATGAATTTTATAATACACTTACTCCATAATTTTATTTTCCTAGGAATTATCCTCCCAGATTTACTAATAGTTTTAGAAACTAATGTTTGCTGTTTTTTTTTTTTTTTTTTTTTACCACTTTGATCAGGTCTGAATATACATTGGGGGACAAAAGATGTATATTTGTTGGATATATAGATAGTAAATCTATTACTCAAAAATCTTAGATAACTAGAATTACTGAAAATTCACTTAATAGAATGTGTGGTTAAGTATGAGCTATTACTTTTGCCTAAAGTGATATAAATGCAGCTTCAGGTATATTATTTGTGTTTAACACAATGTTCTAAAAGTCCAATATTAGGACTATTTTTCTTGAAAATAAACCTTCAAATATTTATATGCATGTCTTAGCTACAGTTGCCCAGAAGTAAAGCCTGAGGCAGGGATTCTTGTGCAAGTAGTTTCTGAAGGGAGAGCTTTCAGGAGACACCTGTAAGAGAGTAAGTGAAGCAAGAGGGAGGGAGAGAAGTTAAGCAAGGATGTGGCTTCAGGGGAAGGTTAGCCTCAGCCTGACCCCATGAAGAGATTGCACCAAAGATTCAGGCCTGACTTGAGACAGAGGAATGAGGCTTTTGTGCATGAGAGCTCTTCATGCACCCTCCAACACTCAGTCGTGGCTACTGACCTGGCTGCTCCAAGTGGGCAGCATAACCCCTAGGCACCTCTAGGCAAGACTGCTCCAGTCTCCCAAGAATGCTGCAGGTGTGTGCTGTCAACTGGGAAGTGCACAGGATCCCTAGGGATCTGCAAGGAGCACCAACAGCCTACCATAAACAAAAGTGGGACCGTCATTGTTTCACACCTGCCTTACTGTTGTTGAAGCCCATACTGTTGGTGATCAGTAGAGGGGAGTTTCAGGCAGATCGAAGAGAAAGGACACACTTTCAGAGGCAAAAATGAGTATGGAATGCTTGAGGAACATTGAAAGGGACATTGTAAGAGGATCATTGTGGAGATGGGTCATGGCTTGAAGTGATTGAAGACCCACAAGAACGCCAGAGTGGCTACAGGAGAGTGAACCAGGAAGGAAGTTGAAATGGTAGGAAATGAGACGAGAGAGTGGAAATTTAGAAAGTGTAGGGGTTTATAGGCCTTTGGAGGGGCTTTGGGTGGGACAGGCTCCTGAAGGATTGTAAGAGAGTAGTGTCAAGGTGAAAGGATCAGTCTGGATGCTGCGTCTGGAACAGAGCATAGGGCTGTGTGGGCAGGACATAGGGAGACTTTTGCAGTAGCTGAGGCAAGAAGCAATGGTGACTCAGATGAGATGGTCACAGTAGATATATGGAAAACTGAGTAAATTTAGGGTAGATGGTCTGGCTGGCGGCATATGCTAATGGTTTGGAGCAGGAGGCAGTGATGTGTGTGAGGAAATAGAATGAAATCCTTTGTGGCTTTTTTTCTGGCCACTCATCTCCACAGGGTCTAGCCTCCCCACATGGCTGGGTGCCTTCCCTCTCCCTGCTTCTCTGTGGTTCCCACTTCCTTCCCAAATGCTGCCCCCAGAAGCTCGAATTCCTCTACTTAACCCAAGAAGAAGCATTTAGCTCCCCCTTCGACTTGTCCCTGGGTACACCTCTGCATGTCCAAAGACTAATCGTTGGTTTGCATGGCTTAACAAAGTCTCCTCTGTGGCTGGGTCTTACCCTTTAGCAATAGAGATGAGTTGGTAGAAATTTTAAAAATTCTTTCCTTTTTCACTTCACTACAATTCTTTTTAAATAGAAAGGAGCAGGATCAAGACTTATTTTCCCAACAATATAAAGTATTCTGTTCCCTTTAGAAACTATAGTATGTTTCGGTTTTGGATAATTTTTCGCCCTACTCCACTGTCAGTGCTAAGCACCGTGCTAGTTATACATCTCTTGTAATATCACAGCCCCATGTACTAGATGGCAATACCCCAGTTTTATAGATGGGGAAATTGACTCACAAGGGTTAAGTGAATTGCCTAAGATAAAATGCCCAGTAAGGGGAATTTAAAAAGCCTATCTGAGTGAAGCTAAACTTACCTACTTGATAATGTCTTTAAAGATACAAGGAAACAAATAGGTCTAGTAAACTCTGTGTGGTCAGGGAACTCTGCTGCCATGTTCGTTGTTACATTAACTGGCATTTAGTAAGTTCTCAATAAATAATTGTTGAATGGATGAATCAATTTAATAAGGCGTTATCAATGTGGCACTGGATCTATGGAGGAAGGAGAATCTAACTCTGACTGGGAGCTTCGTGACAGATGTGGTATTCCAAGGGGTCTTGAAGACTGAGAAGGATTTCAACAGATTGAGAACAGGAATCAGTTTACTCCAAGCCAAGAAAACACTGAAAAAAGCCAAGGAGTTATGTAAAGCATAGTTTCTCTTCTGTGGAAACGTTGAGAATGGAGGCTAGAAAGCTCATTTATGATGGATCCCTTTTAGGACCTTGACCTCCATGTCTTCATTCTCTTTCCATGGGGGCTGTGGGGGGTGTTAAGGAGTAGGAATCATGAGGGTCTCGGGATTCCTTTTCTTTCTATTATTCTTATATTGTTTGTGAGTTTTAGTTTAAAAGGTCATAGGTGTATGAGTGTTTTTTAAAAAGACTTTTAAAAGCTGTATATTTTTTGGTTACAACAGAGCTTAGTATGGCAGGGATGCTCATGGACTGACTTCACGTTCTTTTCATTGTGGATACTAACTTACATTACATGAATAGGTTACCATTTGTATCTTGTATGCTAGAGATATCAGATTTTGAAATCAATTTTACATATAGAGCAATGAATAATCAATTTATGAAGCAGATTAGTTTTGCATTTTTCAAACACAACCTTTGCTTTTCATTCTGATAGGAACTCTATTGATTTGAGTACAATATTGTTTTACAGCAATTATAACCTTGATTTATATTCTGATGTTAAGTATTTATACGAGTTTACCCTGTATGTGCACTATTTTATCTCTAGAATTACACTGAATGAGCTAGGTTTTCTTTTTAATGACATTTAAGAATACCTTTAACTAAAAATATCCACTAAAGTGCATGTGGGTTCTGTTTTCATGAAATCAATTAATGATCCTGGCAGGTTCTCTATTTTTCTAAATTTTAGGACTTGCCTCACACAGATCAGGAGTGTCCAGACTTTTAAATTTACAATATCCATTCAAACTTTAAATGCCCTTGATTAATAAAAATACATGTGACAGCAAAGTATAGCTCTGCTTTTAAGCTGTTAGAGAGAACATAAAATGATTATGGCTTGCAGTAAATGTTATTATGGTCCTAAGATGTTTCCTGAGGGATTCAGTAATCTCCAGCACTTTCCTTAATACTAACCCTCTCTCCTTGAGAAGCAGACAGGAAAGAAAGCTGCAGAGGCAAGACCACTGTTGGGTCACCTGTCATGGCGCTGACAAGGCTCTGATAGAAAACCTAATTTACAGTTTAAGAAGCACATCCATTATCCTTCCGATTTTAAAATAGAACATACATCAGCAAAATGATAAAAGAAAGTGCTTAAGAATTATGAAAGTCAAGGACTATTTCATATCATAAAGTCACAACCCTTTTTGAATATTATTTTAAATTATAACAGAGTGTAATGATATTCATGTGTTCTGTTCTCAGAAAATTAGTCTCACAGTATTCCCACTACTGATAATCTAATAATCATAGATTAACTATTGACTCTCTTTTACACTTACGTAGATGATGTTGTCAGTATTTAGATATTTCTTTATGAAATAGATGTCCACCAGAACATTGCCAGAACTTAAATAATGAATTTTTTTGTTATTGATTTGCATTGAAAGTACAGCATTGTTTTATTTCTCATTAAACTTCGGTCGGCAATTTCTTATTACTTCCTTTCCTTCCCACTCCTGATTCTTGTTTCTCCAGTTATTCTCAAATAATGAATGACACGTGAACAAATCCTGCAATGTATTTTTAAAAACTCTACTGTCCTCTTGAAATGCAAATGAACTCTCTATACAAAAACTTTGGGTTTTCTTTTAAAAAGGGAGACTCCATATTACTATGATCAAAATTTCATTGCAGTAATCACCTGTTATATAATTGATGCTATGGATTAGATACTTTGAATTTTTCTAGCATTCTCTGAATATTTTTTATAACCGAATCAATGTTTAAGCATATATTTATTATAGGCTCATTTATTAGAATAAGATTTGAGATTTAACATTTTGAAAGCAGAAATGTTGAAATATTTGTGTTGCTGTCTACTCTAGTGAAAATTCAAGGTTATCCTTAACTTACCCATATTCAGATTTAAAGATAGAAGCCTGAAACAGGCGGTGATATACACTGCTTCACACCAATTTCTTTCTTTTTTGTGTGTGTGAGGAATATTAGCCCTGAGCTAACATCCATTGCGAATCCTCCTCTTTTTGCTGAGGAAGATTGGCCCTGAGCTAACATCCATGCCTGTCTTCCTCTGCTTTATATGGGACGCCGCCACAGCATGGCTTGACAAGCGATTCGTTGGTCTGTGCCTGGGATCCAAAACTGTGAACCCTGGGCCACGGAAGCAGAGCACGCACACTTAATCGCTACACCACCAGGCCGGGCCCCACACCGATTTCTTATATAATAAATATTTACCAGTTTTAAAACTAATTGTTCTCCCTATCTCTGCTATATTTTAATGGACTGTGCTCAGCTTATCTTTTTCCTGTCTGAGAATTTTATGTTTAAATATAAATTAACATCTAAGTTACAAATAAGAACAGAAATAAGAAAAATGTTGATAGGCTACTAAAGACTCAGGAATCCAAATTTTTATATTTATATTCACATATACACCTCTATCTATCTGTCTATCTGTCCATCCATCTATCCACCCATCTATCATTTCTCTCTCTGTCTACCTGACTACCTACCTACCCACCTAAATATTAGACCCATTTGACCCAACAAGGTGAAATGACATTTGAATTTGACTACTTGGCTTTTTACCAGTCTGCCTATCTCATAATAAATTTGAGGCACCTCTTCTGAGGCCTCCTTATGGGGGAAGAGGCAAAAACCTTGAAGACACTTTTCCCCACTTTGACTCAGTACCCAGTACTTCTCCACTCCTAGCCCTCCCCCTTTTCTCTCCCCCAAGTCCCAGGGTCCATAAAACTTCGAGATCCTTTTATTTAGGGCTCCCCCAACAGTGAGATGACACCCCTTTGTCCAGTGCCCATTCCAGGGGGGAAAATGGAACAGGAGGAGTTGGTACTTTCTCCAGTTTTTGCCTCTTGTTTATTTCATCGCAGTAAGCGATTAAAGGCTTAACTCCTCCACTTTTGACTTGTTGCTTTAATCGGTTAATCTGACACCTAACAGCTCTCTATATTGTCTATATTGTCTCTTTATTTCAGTTGTCAGAATTTTAAAATTCCCATTATAATTTATTCTTTGATCCATGTGTTATTCTGAAGTATTTAATTATTTTAAATATTTAAGATCTTTTATATTTAGCTTTCACTTAGTTGCAACCTGGAAAAAACACAGAGTCTCTATGATACTGTGAAGATATACTATAAGGCCTAATACATGACAGACTTTTGTAAGAGTGTCAGGAATACTGTAGAAGAATGAATAATGTCATTGAATTGTTCAAGTGTTGTATATTTTATATACATCTATGTATGTATGTATATGTGTATGAATTTGTTCATTTCGTTTATTTGGTCTTAACTACTTGACTTATCAGCTGAACAAAAATCTCCCACTATAATGCTAGATTTGTTCATTTCTGTAAGGTATACATTTCTTATTTATGTATTTTCAGGTGATATCATTAGGTACATAAAGTTCAGAATTATCCTATCTTCTTGATGACTAAAACTTTTATCATTATGTAGTGACCCTTCCTTTCCCCAAAAATGTTTTTTCTGCCTTTAAGTCTGTTTTGTCTGACATAACTACTTCAACTTTCTTTTGTTTAATGTTTTCCTGGAATGTATTTCCCATCTTGTGCTTCAATATTTTCAAGTCCTTGTTTTTGGTTTTGTTTACTTTTGTTTTTGGTGGCTCTTGGAAACAGCAGGAAAGCTAGGTTTTATCTTACCCATTCTGACCATTTTGGAAGAATGTAACCTGTTTACATTTATTGTGATAATTTATATATATTTGGATTTATTTCTACTTTATTACTTAAGAATTTTGTTTTCTTATTCTATAACCATTTTTATTATTCATTACCATTTGTAACTGATTATTTTGTTACTTATTCTATGGGGGTATTTTTCTCTCTTTTTTTGGAATTTATACATACTCTTTCTATTCTTTTAGTCACTACCCTTGAACTTTTACCATGTATATTTACCTTAATAAATTCTAAATTTAAGCTGTTTTTACTTCTCTGCCCAAGAGTGTAGGGAGTGTTAGGATACTTAAACTATGATCACCACTTTCAGACTTACAGTCTGCTTTTCTCCAGCATTTTAGTTCTGTCCTTTTTAAAACCCCACAAATCAGACATGATTTTTATTATAGGTTGTATACGCACATATGTTTAGCATTGTGGTTGCTCACCATTCCGTTTTGCATCTCAGACCATTCTTCTGAAATCATGTTCTTTTTTCTTTAAGAACATGCTTTACCACTAAAGGTCTCTTGGTGGTAAACTTTTTATATTCGGGTAAATATTTTACTGACATTCCTGAAAGATAAGTTTTCTGGGTATGTAATTATAGGATAGTAGTGATTGTCTCTCAGTACTTCAAAGAGATTATTCAATGATCATCTCATTTTCTCTTGTTGAGAGGTCTACTTTTTTGTTCACTTTTTGATGATCTGCCTTTTTTCTCTGAACGTTTTTATAATTTTCTTAGTCTTTCTAGAAAGACTTAAGCAGTTTTGCTTTGATATCAAGGCACAGAGTTCTTGTCACTTGTTGTGCTTAGGACACATTAGAAAATTTGTTTCTTGCATCTGGAGGATTTGGAAAATCACAGCCTTTATGTTTTCAAATATTATATCTCCTACATTCTTCTGAGACTTAAATATCTGTTAGACTTTATCATCCTCTGCTCCATCTCTTAATTTTTAAAATATTTCAACATCATTTCTTCAGCTAGATTTCCTATATCAGTGATTCTCTCTTCAGCCTAGAAAGTCAAGGTTCAGAGAGAAAATATGACCAACGTCTTATGGATTTTTTTTCACTAAATTCTGAAATACCAAAATAAAGAGGGTATTTCTTGTCCCTCTAAAATTGCTTTGAACCTTGATTTTCTTAAAATAGTCAGATTTTCTAACTATAACTTAAATGCACACATGTGATTGACATTGCTCACTGCAAGTTAAATTCACTTGGGGATTTTTAACTCAGAAGTGAGCTTCAACATTGATTTCTGTGGGAAGCCTGTCTTGACTACCTTTCATGGCTGTTAAATACCTCCTTGTCTGTTCTTATACTTGATCCCTGTTGATTAGCTTATCATGCTCCCTTGCAATTGCTGTTTACCCTACTTAATCCACGCTCAACTACCAGCTCCAGGGCTCTCTTCCAGCGCGTGGTGAAATGGGGGGACAGCTTCTTGGGAGAGGGCTTGAGGTGGAGTCACCAACATGACAGCGGCCTGGGTTGCTGAGTTGACGTGTGGAAGAGCACCCTGGGGACAGGGTAAACTAAAATCGTCATCTGTACACACGTTATTGAAATCTTTTCAGCAGATGAAGGTCCTCCAGAGAAGACAGTTGTCCTAGAGCAGTCTGGACAAAGCCAATGTTTCCCCCCTGAACGAATAAGCATTGATTTTGTTAAGCCACTGGGAGTTTCAAGGTGGTTTCTTACTGCCCCATGACCTAACTTATCCTGACTAATACTGTCAAGCTGGGGACAAGCATTATTATTGCTATTTTACACGTGAGGAAACACTGTTAGAGACACTAAATTGTATGTTTTATCAAGCACTAGGTATTCTTATGCATAGTTCTCTGCTCTTTAAACTTTTTGTCCCTCTGCTATGGGGATAGTATTTTCTGCTCCAAAGGAGACACCATGATGATAGAGAGGATATTGACAAAGTGTGAGAAGAAAGAGTCTGTGTAAGTAAATGTTGGTGTAACATATATAAACATTGATAAATTGTAAATAGTGATCGTCACCTTAGTATGAATGTCTGGGTTTTACTTAGAATTATTCAGTCACGTAAATATATGTGAATCCAAACATTATTGTTTTAGCCCCCTCAGGCTGCTATAACACAATGCCACAGACCAGGTGGCTTGTTAACAACAGAAATTTATTTCTCAGGTTCCGCATGGTCAGGATCTGTGTCTGGTGAGAGCCCGCTTCCTGGTTCAGAAACAGCTGACTTCTTGCTGTGTCCTCATATGGAGGAAGGGGGCTCAGGGAACTTTCTCGAGTCTCTTTTATAAGAGCACTTATCCCATTCCTGAGGGCAGAGGCCTCATGACCTAATCACCCCTCAAAGGAAGGCCCTGCCTCCTAATATCATCACATTGGACATTAAGTTTTAACATATGAATTTTAGGGGAACATAAACTTTCAGACC